>NC_045446.1:69228560-69434934 GCF_002776525.5 Piliocolobus tephrosceles
CGTGAAAGAATGAAATGAAATGGAAATGTATCTAAAGCATTCAACATGGTGTCAGGCATGTACTCAGTGCTTGCTAATGCTAGCTTATATTATTCTGATGAATTGGATTAGCAAACGAAAATTCACCCATTCACTGAATCTTTTGGGGACCACTACTATATTCTAGGCGAAATAAAAGAGGCAAAGTGATTTAAAAAAAAGACTTCTATAAAAAGCCACCAGCCAGCTAGAGCAATCAGAACAGAACCTCTACGTGTCTCTATTCTCCTTTTTCTCCCTCCTAACCCTGGAAGTCTTTCCTGAGGACTGAGTGCAGACCCAGTGCTTGGACGTTGGGAAGTAACTTCGCCTCTGAGCTTCAGTTTCTTTTTCTGAAAAATGGGAGTAATAACATTGACCTAAAAGAGTTGTGTGCAATTGAAGAGACAAAGAATGTAAAACATAGTCTGCAAACCTACAAAAGGTGCTCAGCTCAGTCTCAACCACTATCCCCCTCTCCCTCTTTCTCACTGACTGCCTTTGTCCAGCCTCCAGGAGCAGGCAGCCTCTGGCCTCCTGCCTCCTTTCTGTACCAGCCCAGCAACCTGAGTCACACTCTGGATTCAGTCCCAGTCTGCTTAGCTGAAGTCTGGTGTTTGCTGCACTTACTATTCCAGGCACCCTGTGATTTACTTTTCTAGTGAGTTAATTGCAAAATCCATATGGAGTGGAGAGAAAACATCAACCCAAGCTTGCCATGAAAAGCAGGGGAACAGAGGAAGTTTTCCATCTTGGCCAGCACAGCCTGGAGAGGAGGCAAGGAGGGAGGACGATGCTGTTGCCCCACTTGCTAAGCTCAAGGCAAGTCACATGGTATTCAGGCCTCCTTACTCCCCCTTTGTTTTTTCTCTCATCTAATTAGACAAAAACCTAAGTTTTAGAAAACCATTGTGGGTATAAAGTATAGGTGATCAAATCTCAGTGTGCCTAAGAAGCACCTGGGAAGTTTATTTAAAATGCAGATTCCCAAGCTTCTCCCTCCAGGGTTTCATCCAGTAAGTCTGGGCGCAACCCCAGAACTTGCATCCTACTTGTGCCCAATGCAGGTAATCCACAGACCAAGGGTTAAGAAACGAAAATGCAAAGGGAAGGGCAGTAACTCATGAGTTAGAAGAATTTAAGATTGGTTCTTGGGCAAGTCATTTGTCATTCTCTTTTTTTTGAGACAGAGTCTCTTGCTGTCACCTTGGTTAGAGTGCAGTGGCACAATCTTGGCTCACTGCAACCTCCGTCTCCCGGCTTCCAGTAATTCTCCTGCCTCAGCTTCCTGAGTAGCTGGGACTACAGGCACCTACCACTGCACCTGGCTAATTTTTGTATTTTTAGTAGAGATGGGATTTCACTATGTTGGCCAGGCTGGTCTCGAACTCCTGACCTCAGATGATCCGCCCACCTCGGCCTTCTAAAGTGCTGGGATTATAGGCATGAACCATCATGCCCGGCCTTATTTGTCTCTTGAAGCCCCGGATTTCTTATCTCTACAGCAGGAATGAGAATACCTATCTCACAGGAACATTGACAGAATAACAGATATTGAAATCCCTTAACACAACTCTTGGCACATTGAAGGCATTCAAAAAAAAAAAAAAAAAAAAAAAAATCAAAGAAACAATTTACTTTTTTTTTTCCTGGAGAAAATTCTTTTTAAAACTGGCCCAAGGCATCTTCACTGATGAATGTGAATACATTTTTGTATCTGTTTACAATCTACAACATCCAAAGGGTGGCCTTTGGGGACGCAGGCTCTTGTTTTGAAATCACTTTGAAGATGAAAAGGTGTCAAATCCTCCAGAGACTTGGTTGGTGGAAGTTAAAACAAATGTTTACTTTAATTTGGTGAGTTACAATTTATTAAAGGCTTTTGGAAAATGGAAGTACTATTTACGTTGTCACAAGGGACCCAACAGTTTGGAATAGTTTGTAGTTAATTCATTCATTTGTTTAAGAAACATGTACTGAGCACCTGGGTGCCAGCCCTCTCAGGGCTCAGGGTCTGAACAATGATAGTAACTTGGTTCTCATCACAAAGTGGGCTATAGAAGCCCAGGGAGCAGTGACTTCCCTCAGCCAGAGGGTCTGGGCCTTAGGAAGGTGATCAGCAGGAAATTACTCCATTTTGAAAGCACCCAGATTTATGCACAATAGACCTGGTACCAAGAGATGTGTAACTTAAAATGCCTGGAGGTTACCCCAACACATTTAATTTCTCAGACACTTGGGAAGGGTAGGCAGACTCTCTTCTAAGCTTTCAGGCCCCAATATCCAAGTGCTTCATAGACACCTGGCTTTAGAGGTTCCACGGGTACTTCAGACTCAACAATGTCTAGCACTCAGCTTATTACTTCTCTCTACAATCATGCTCCAGCATTTCCTTGCTGCATCCACACAGTTACCCTGCTATGGTCAGAAGGAGGTGGGGTCTTTGGGAGGTGATTAGACCAAGAGGGCTCTTCCCTTATGAATGGGATTAGTAACCTTATAAAAGAGGCTTAAGGGAGCTTGTTCTCTCCTACCATGTGAGGACACAGAAGGTACCATCTGTGAAGCAGAGTGCAAGTCCTCACCAGAAACTGAATCTATTGGTGCCTTCATCTTGAACTTCCCAGCCTCTAGAACTGTGAGCTATAAATTTCTGCGGCTTGTAATTTACCCAGTCTAGGATATTTTGTAGCAGCCTGAAGGGACTAAGACATGCCCCAGTCAAAATCCAGGCCACAAACCTGTGTCCATTTCCTTTCCTCCAACCCATATCTATTTAGTTACCAAATTTTAATCATTTCTTCCTGCTAAGTACCTCTTCAATCTGTCTGCATGATTACTATTCAGATTCCGGGAGCCACAATCTGTCTCTACCTCTCCTCTGTCAGGTAGAACCAGGGTGATCTTCCTAAAATATGTAGGATCATATCCTTTCCTAGAAAGCTTTTCAGTAGCTTTCCCTCCCTACAGAATAAGGTTCTAACATGTACATGTGTTGCCCAAGCACGTCTCGCCACAAAAGTCACCTGCACTGAGCTCCCTCAGTCACACAGTACATGCATGTATGAGCATGCCATGACATATCCTGACTGGACTGCCAGCAACCCCACCCCAACCTGGGATATTCCAGTGAATGGCTCCCTCCTCTCAGAGCTCACATCATAATTCCTTTTCCCCTTCTCCAACACATTTTTTTATTCCCTCAGCTGTTAGTTAGGTCTGTTCACGTGTCTCTTCTGCTAGATAGAAACACCTCAGAGGATAATGTTCTATTGTGTTCATACCTCGGATCTTTTTATTCTATGTTGTATAGAGAGTTTGGGTGCTCACTGTATCTGGTTCTCCTCTGCTTCTGGCACGTGGAAGGCGCACATTTCCCTGCTCCTTTGTAGTTAAGTGGGGCCATATGAGTAATTCAGGCCTATGGGCTGTGAGAAGCAGCCAAAAAGGCTATTTGCTCCAGAGGGGGTAGCTCCACAAGATGGTGGAGCTTCTGTTACCCTGGGTCCATGAGAGACTGTGTGGAACAAAGTCTCCCCCCCAGCCCCAAAGCATGTTGGGTACATAACATGAGAAATAAACTCTGTTACACCACTCATATATTAAGGTTGTTTGTCACTGCACCATAAATTAACCATGTGTTCATGTGTTGTTAATTTGGCTGTTAACCTATGCTTTCTAATACAGAAATTTTACTTTTGTCTATAATCACTAAAACAGAACATGAAAATATCAGGTTCTCTATAAACATCTGAGGAATGAATGAATGGCTGAATGAACAAATAAGCCTAGAAAAATGAACATGAGATCTAGAGTCAAAAGAAAATAGCCTATAATAACCACCCCCATATCTCTTACCCCCACAGTGGTATTCTTATCTCCATTTGGCCTCAGAGGCAGGATTTAACCTGTTGATTCCACTCTCTAAAGTATCTCTGTACTGATGCCAACCCAAACTACATGCAGACCCTGGCTTATGGCTCACTGTCTAGAGGAGGGACACTGGTGACATATTTTGCTGGTTTTGCACCAAGCCATAATCCCACTGACTTTGAACTTCATGCTTCCAGGGTTACATCTGGACTTGGTCCCAAGGATGGGGATTCCTGAGCTCCCTGAACCAATGGCTGCTAATTCTAACAGCTCTCCCAACCCTGTCAGATGAAAGAATGGCCTCATTAGACCAAATATATTTTTACATGCGGGGAAAATATTCAATAATTATCCTTAAATCTTTCAACACATTTCAGTTAAGCACAAAAGCAGGGCTGTGAGTTTTGGATGAATTCTACATATTTTCAAAAACAAACACAAACATAAAGAATGTCATTTGAAAGTCACAGGTTCGTGAAATTACTGCTTGGCAAGAAGGTCAGGGCACTAATAAAAACATCTAGCAGGAAGAATCCAGCTAATCAGGTCAGAGGGATCCCTGTGCAGCAGTGCTGAGAAGGGAATAGGGTGGAGCACCTAGGAGGCGGCAGGACTAGGTAGGGAAGATGGTAGAGCCTTCAGTCAAAGGACGCAGAGGAACTGTCCTTACCCAAGGTCTGTTTTGCTAACATGTCAGTAATACATGATTTCTGTAACCTCTAGCTGTGCTATGCTCAAGTTAGCTTGTGAGTGCTGGGCCTGAAACTATTATGGAGGAAGCACATCGTACTAAACACAGAATGGGTTCATATCCTATTACATTCCTTAAGAGCTGTGTGGCTTTGGGTAGGTCTCCTGTTTTTATGATTTTTTAGTTTTCCCATATATAAAGTAAGGGTGAACATAACATCTCAGTGATTTGAGGATTACACAGACTACTTGGGTTAAAACGGAAAACACACCTCAGCAGCATATTAGTCTGCATCCCCTAACCCCAAACACATTTGTATCCCTGTGGCCTGATCCTATGGATGTACTCAATAAATGAATGCTGAATTGAATAAATTGAATAAGGCCTTGGGTTGTTTTTTTTTAAAGTATGTTTATTATAGAAAAGTATACATAAAACTCAACATTTTAACCATTTAAAAGCATGTAATTCAGTGGCATTTAGTACACCCAATGTTGTGCAACCCTCTTTACTACCTGGTTCTAGAACATCTTCGTCACTCCCCAGAGAAACCTCCATACCCATTAAGCAGTTACTCTCTTTCCACATCCCCAAGTCTATGATGATTTTAGCTAAAATCAATACTTTAAAACATGGCTGGAAGATATTGCATTGGTGAGAAAGTTGGCAGGGGCTGGTCAGGCAAGAATTGATTTCCTGAGTGTCCACTGCGTGCTCCTCTCTGTGGGAGGCACAGGTAGATGCACGATCACAGCTCCACTGGGCATGTGCAACACTATGAAGGAGGTTGTGATCCGGAAATGTGAAGAAGCACAGTGGAGTTGGAAGCTGAATTAAGGGAGAGTGGTGAGAGACAGGGTCAGTGGAAGGGGCTTGGTGCAGTGAGATTGGGATTTAAGTCCATGAGTCGACGACTAGAGGCTCAGCCCTTTCCTCTCCTACCTAGTGTGGTTTGAGGATGCTTTTAGGAGGAGAGAGACAAGGAGACATGCACCCCAACCCAGTACTGACAGGTCTGCAGTGAAGGGCCCTGGCTTGGCTGCTACTGGAGCTCAGGCTGCAGAGGAGCTCAGGCTGCAGAGAAGCCTGGCTTGGAGGCAGGCAGCCACAGACAGTTAATGAGTGATTTATTGGTGCTGCTGCAGAAGCAGCTTCTCTGGGACCTGTTCCTAATTAACAACCACCAACTGGATGATGCCTCTTTTTTTTTTTTTTTGAAATTAGAAAAAGCCCCCAAAGCCCTTCTTCCTCATCTTAGTGGGAAGAAATACTTCACCTTTGCCTGCTGGTTAATTCTAAAATACAACAGGTATTTTGCAGAAATCCCTACCCACTCCTTCACTCCAGTGCAGACATGCACAAACACACCCTCATGTGGAGTCAAACCCACACACTCTTGCTCACGTGTTTCCCACACAGTCACACATTTGTTCCTGTGCTAACGTAATTGCACTGACATTGTCACACACTCACACTCATATGCTGTCGAGTGCATCTGCACTTTGTACTTGCAGTCGCTCTTACACACACATTCCCACACAGCCACATCTCCTGCTATTCTAGGCAAAGCCACGGGGTCACACACGGTCTCAGGCAGGAATCTTCCCTGTGGCATCACGTCTCTGGTGAAGGGGCTGACTCACTTAGAAAGGGCCTAAGATTGTGTGTCCTGGCCCAGCCTGGTCAGCTGTGAGATGCTGTGAGCCAGGGAGATGGGAGGGAGTTGCAGCCAGGCCTCAGGGGCCCAGTATGGGGAGTGGCAACTGCTCCATCATTCAGAACAAAACAGTTTCTTCTGTTACAGTTCACGTGGCACCAAAAAGCTGCAAACTTAAGACCCAGGCTTCCGAGGGGTGGGGAGTTAACAGAGCCTGTCATAGTGCCTGGCACCTAATGGGGTGTGTCTGTCTGGCATCTGTTATGGGATGAACTCTTTCCCCCCCCCAAAAAATGACATGTTGAACTGCTGGCCCCCAGAACTTCCAAGTGTGACCTTATTTGGAAATAGAGTTGTTGCGGATGTAATTAGTTAAGATGAGGTCACAGCAGAGTAGGGTGGGAATCTACTCCAATATGACTGGTGTTCTTATAAGACAGCAGCCATGTGAAGACAGCACCATGCAGGGAGAATGAATCCACGTGGCAATCCAGGCAGAGACTGGAGTGATGCAGCTGCAAGCCAGGGAATGCCAGAGATGGCGGCAACCCACTGGAGCTAGGAAGAGGCAGGGAAGCATTCCCCTACAGGGTGCAGAGAGAGCATGGCCCTGTCCATATCATTATTTCAGACTTCCGCCCTCCAGAACCATGAGACAACGAATTTCAGTTGTTCTAAGGTACTTGGTTTGTGGTAGTTCGTGACAGCAGCCCTAGGAAATGAATACAACACCCAGTAAATATGAGTTCTATTCTCTTGTTTCTTCTTTCTGGGCCTCTGTCTAGTATTCAGAAACATGGGCTTGATGATTCATCAAGATGCGATGAGAACCCATTCTAATCTATACACATTTATGGAATTTTTATGTGCCAGGCCCTGATTATACAGAGATAGATAAACCATGGCTTTGCCTAGAATGACACAGATCTGTGAAAAGGTTTCACGGTATTATCTTGAAATAATACTTAATTAAAAGTAACAGCAAAACCCGCAATTGCTTTGCACCAACCTAATGTAAAGTGGACCACTGAAGAAAAATAATACCTCCTACCAAGAGACAGACTTAAAAAGGACTTTGAGTTCTCCCTCCTTCCACAAAACAGTGCTGGACCTCTGACAGGGACGACGAGGTCACCCATCAGTTCTACTTAAAAGGTTTCACCCCAGCTTTTGAGCTCTAGATACTGAGTTTCATGAAGACACTGCTGTGGTGGAATATACAAAGCTAATCAATAGTGGGCAGCTCTTTTTCATATTAATTAGCCAGCTGTGCAGGAATAAAAAATACATCAAGCTCACTTGTGCTCTCCGGAGGTGCTCACTTTGCTGGTGCAATGACAGCAGCTCCCGGGAACCACCATTCTCTGCCAGGGCCTCGGCTTCTGTGGGCCGTGACAGTCTGTGGTCCTGGAAGTGCTCTGTCTGTGAACACACTTCGGATTTGTCTCAGAGCTCTTAGGCTCCTTGGACTGAGACCAGTCTCAGCTAACAGCTCGGCAGCCCTTCTCTTTCAGTGCCCATGTGTCAAGGGGGCCTAGGGTCGTGGGAGAATGCAGGTTTGGAGTCAGGCAGAAAACTGCATTTGAATTCAGCCTTATTAGGCAGGTGGACTGAGGACTGGCACTTAATTTGTTTGAGCTCCTATTTCTGTAACTGCAAAAAAAGAAAATACCAATTTTGTAGAGATTTTAAGAGGAGAATGAAATGAGATGGTGTATTTAAATAGGCTTATGTAATATCTGACCTGTAATAAGTACTAAATAATAATTATTAAATAATTATTGAATAGCACTTAATTAATATAATAGCACCTATTAAGTTATTTTCATTATTATTTTTCCTAGACACAGATTTACCATGGCCACAGGTCACTGAAAGCTCTTGAAGCCTGTCATACCTGGTACAATTTTTCTTTTCGTTTGTCTTTTGGTTTGGGATAAGAAAGCAAAAACCAGTCCCTGACAGCCAGGAGCTGGCCTGGCTCTCACAGTGAGGCAGTGGCATTCACCTGCTGAATATCAATAATTTCACATACCAACCTCAGACAAGGCAACTCTGACTATAATGGATCAAGACAAAAATAAGGTCACTCTACGGTCATGTCTGAACTCAGACAAAAAACACAATAACATTGCTCAAACCACACAATGACCAAACACTCCCCATCCTGCTTAACATGAGTGACTGCCACCTCTTTTCCAGTGACCACTTTTAACTTCACATCATTCTTCCCGCCTTCTACACAAGATTTATGAAGATACCCTGGCAGAAAATTGCCTATTCCCTGACAGTATCCAGTCTAGAGCAAAGCCCTGATCCTGGACCCCACCCCCAAATCACGCGACACAAGGCCCAATCCTGCACATCCTTTCTAACACCCTCTACTGAGACCCTAATGGCTCTGCATCGTGTAGTGCTTCTGTGCTGCAGAGAGTCCATGATCACGTCTTTGTTCAACTAACTACATGTGAATTTCTGGTAGTCTTTGGCTGGATTGTACTAACAGAGGTTTCAGTGTTACCCTGACCTAGGAGGAAGACTGATTTGGGGTAGCAACACATCTGGGCCTTTTCTGGTCCCATCTACCAGATAAAGCCTTCTCCCTAGCCTACTTTCTTTATCAAACAGGGATCCTGACTCCACAACCTTTAAGTTGCCTCTTTCGCCATTGGAACTCCTGAAAACCACATTACAGGATGGGCAGGGGGTGAGAGGCCATCCTGGTGAGCATTCTTTTGCCTGTGGTCCCATCCCAGATCTCCCCTGGTCGGTGCTTAGAACTTCAGGGGACCTTAGGTATCATTTCATCCAGTTGCCCAAGCAGAGCTGGATTTCTTCTGCTGATTCTCTGGCTGTTGGTTACCCAGAGGAGTTCCCAGCACTGATGTATGCCTAGGTAGGTGTCTGTCTTCTGTACACCATGAGCCCCTGGGGTAGAAAACATGGCAGCTCCACTTAGCCTTCCTGCAGCCAGGCAGCACTATCACCTTGCCTGGCACAGATGGCTGAATGGGAGCAGCACACAGATAGTCACCGGGCGGCACAATTCCCTCCCCCAGTCCCCAGTTCATCAATACAACTATGGACCAAGTAGCATTGGCCCACTGTGAGAGTTGTTTGGACAAGGCTTTCCCCTGCCTACTCAGGATGCATCATTTCATTTTTCTCTCTACTTTCATGATCAGTACTAGCAGCGAACTTTATCAGAATTTCTCATAAAGTTTATAATCACTCTCTAAGAGTTACTGCATGAAGGATGATGAGTAGAGAAAGAACTACAAGGCTGTCCTGAGAAGTATACACTAGGGGGTCTGTTGGGGCCACTCACGAATCAAATAGGAGGGCAGTCCAAGAGGCAGGGGGCAGAAAGGAGTTAACATAGCAGGCTGGAGACTGCGTCCTTAGAAAGCTCTGCTTGCAAGGCTGGCCTTGGGCTGGTGCCTGAGAACCTGGCTGGTACACAGTTGCCTAGGTCCTAAATGATAGGAGGGGCTATCTGTGCCTAGATTGTATTGTGCCTAGATTGTACCAATAATGAGTTTATGTTAAACACCTTATTTCCTTCTGGGAGTCTGGAATTTGGTACATGCTAGGCAGAGGGCACCTATGTGACTAGCCCCTGCTCAACACTTAGGGCCCTGAGTCTCTCTTGAGCTTCCATGGTAAACAGCACTTTGTAGGCGTCATCACAGCTTCTGGCTGCAGGAACAGAGCACTTCCTGCACGACTCTGCTGAGAGAAAAACTCTTGGAAGCTTTGGCCCGGCTTCCTCCGATCTTTGTCCCATGCACCTTTTCCCTTTGCTGATTTGCTTTTCTTCCCCCTTTGCTGTAACAAATATTAATTGTGAGTCCCACTCTATGCTGTGTCCTGCAAGTGCTTTTAGCGACTTGAGGAGCCCTGGACACATCTGAACGCAGGCTCCAAGGCCAAAGGGCCACTGTCTGTCAGGATTTAGAGCCAGGGTATGGGCTCAGGTGCCCTGGACTGGGAGATGATGTCATAATTTATGAAATGTCAGGTGTTAAAGGGCATTGTGAGCTATTATGCAGTCCCTAAATGTGAATAATAACGGCCAGGCTGCCAGAGCAGACTCTTGGAGAGCTTTTGAAATCTGGCTGGGGAAAAAAAGACACAATCTTTTTTCAAAATAAAATCCATCTTTTAGCACTAGCTCTAGTGTTGAGGTTATAAATTATTGAAGGCTGTGGATGCAGGTAGAGAGAAGGGTAAATCCTTTGGGCTTAAGCGGTTTTCCTCTTTTTGCTACCAGGTGAGGCTGCATGCAGAGTGAGAGATGCCTGGAGGCGCCTCACTTCTAATTGCTGTCTAACTTCTGACTTAGCCCATTTGGTTCCTATTTGAAGCACCTTCTTCTGTACTTTCACAGCCCACTTCACACCCATGAGGGCTCTTCTCTCCTCCCTCTTGCATCTTACAAGCAGCTGGAACTGCAAACAATTTCCCTTGGTTTATACCATGCTTTGAACCTGGTTTGTTCCATACACTTATTTCCTTTTTGGAGGCACATTCAGGAAAGCAATTTGTTTTGTAGTTAAGGTACTACACAAACTAAGTACAGCAAACTCATTTAGGAGCCAGGCTGCTGAGCGATGGCAGAAAGAAAATCCCTCTTTAGTGTTTGGGACGGAAAGGGTTTGGCTATTTATTTGAAGGAGAGTTTGTTCCAGAAGAAGGATCCTTCTCACAGAGCAAACTGGGAGAAAGTGGCCTGAAGAAAATCAGGCTGATTGGAGCCTTTTCACACTTGGTCCTGGTACCTAGGGAATCGTCTCTGGCAGTTAGAGCCAGGCTGATCAGCTGCCAGAGAGAGTTATGAACAGCTGTGCATGGGCGTGGAGTCAGACAGACCTGGGGTTGAATCCCATCTCCACCATGCGCCAGCTGCATGATCTCAAGAGCACTTCCAAACAAGAATGAGGGCGATATCTACCTCAAAGCTTGTCACAAATGTTAAACAAGATATGAAAACACTTTGCAAATCATGAAGTGCAATACATTTAACAACAGCATACACTTATATAGTACTTCCTGTGTGCCAGACACGATGCTAAGTGCTTTAACTTTCTTACCTCATTTAATCCTTACAACCACACTGTGAGAGAGATACCAGAATTATCCCCATTTTACAGGTGAGAAGACCGAGGCATGGAGAGATGAAGAGACCTGCCTTGTTTAACACAAGGTAACACAGCTAATAAGTGGAAGTGCTAGGATTCCAACCCAGGTAGCCTGGCTCCAGAGTATGTGCTTGTAAGTTGGAGTCACCAAGTGTGTGTTTGCAGTGACCAGTCTGATACATCAACACCTTTTTAACCTGAAAAAGAACTGGCAGTCATTCACTCAAGTAGTTCTATATTCCTGTCTCCATCAGGTAATACGATTAGGGGTAAGAGCTCTGGATTTGCATAGCCCTGGGTTAGCTATCAGCTTTGTGACTGGCTAGCTGGCAAGTTACTTATGCTTTTGAGGCCTCAATTTCATCAGCTCTAAAATGGGAATAACAACCCCTATTTTTCTTCTTCAGCTTTCAAGTTCAGGGGTACATGTGCCAGATGTGTAGGTTTGTTACATAAATAAACGTGTGTCATGGTTAGCTATTCTTCCTGATGCTCTCCCTCCCCATTGCACCAACCTCCGACAGACCCCAGTATGTGTTCTTCCCTGCAAAGTGTCCATGTGTTCTTATCATTCAGCTCCCACTTATAAGTGAGAACATGCAGTGTCTGATTTTCTGTTTCTGCAGTCTGCTGAGAATAACGGCTTCCGGCTCCATCCATGTCCCCACAAAGGACATGATCTCATTCCTTTTTATGGCTGCGTAATATTCCATGGTGTATATGTACCACATTTTCTTTATCCAGTCTAACATTGATGGACATTTAGGTTGATTCCATGTTTTTGCTATTGTAAATAGTGCTGCAATGAACATAAGTGTGCATTTATCTCTATAATAGAGTGATTTATATTCCTTTGGGTATATACCCAGTAATTAGATTGCTGGGTCAAATGGTATTTCTGCCTCTAGATCTTTGAGGAGTTGCCACACTGTCTTCTAAAATGGTTCAACTAATTTACACTCCCACCAACAGTGTAAAAGCATTCCTTTTTCTCTGTAAACCTGCCGGCATCTGTTGTTTTTTGACTTCTTAGTAACAGCCACTCTGACTGGTGAGAGACGATATCTCATTGTGGTTTTGATTTGCATTTCTCTGATGATCAGTGATGGTGAGCTTTCTTTCATATGTTTGTTGGCCACATGTATGTCTTCTTTTGAGAAGTGTCTGTTCATGTCCTTTGCCCACTTTTAAATGGGGGAAAAGCCCTTGTTTTATAGGCTGATTATGGTAATGAAATGAAGTAATATATGCACACTATCTGGTTCACTGTAACTGTATAATAGTGAGCATTGCTCCTGTAATTATTGACAGGTAGAGTTTATGAGTAAAAAGAAATAGAGAAAGGAGCAGGGCGGATGTGGCGAGGGAGGGAGGGAGGGAAGGAAAGAGGGGGGGAAGGAGGGAGGAATAAGCAGTTAACAGCAGCATCCATCACAGCCTATACACCCTTTCAGAGTCCCCTGGGGCCGCCATCTGCTGGCGCCTCAGCCAATGGCAGCACTTCAGCTGCCACTGTGGCCAGTTGGTCAATTGAATTCTGCTGCCTAGCACCCATTAACTGCTTGTCTTGCCTTCCTCCCACAGACTACTCTGGAGACATGACTGCTAAGTACAGCCTGCCTGAGAGCCTTCTCAGGAAGCATTCCTGCTTAGAGACCAGGTATGTCTCCTTGTAGCTTGTTGTGAGGCACTGGCCAGCATGGTAACCCATCACTTCTCTTTGCTTCTCATCTTTCTTTGTCTCGTGTTCCTGAGTTTACTTCTCCTAAATAAAGCATCAGCTTTTAATCTTTGCCTCAGCTGTGCTTTCTAGGAAACCCAGACTAAATCAGGTTTATTAAGACAAGAAGATAGTAATTATATATGCAAACAAACTCTTTATAAACAAAATCTGATAACCAGTTGGGCACCCTCTAAAGGATCCTTAAAGTCAAAATTTGGCAGAGGCGGGACTTGAGGTTCTTGACAAGTTCATGGTTAGTTAGTTATCCAGGGCAAATGCATTATGAATGTAGGTTCCAGCCAGACCTGCAGCTTTATTTATTTAAGCTGTTAGTAATTCAAAGCTAAAGGCAATTGCAGTCTTCTCAAGAACAAGATCACTCCAGATGTCATGTCTGTTCTTACCTGAATCAGAGAAGGCATCTGTCACCTTTAACTTCTCCCTGCTTAAAATTTCCCTGCGGTACCTGTCACCTTCAGGACAAAGGCAATTCCTTTGAGGCAGCAATTCAGAACCATCCCCTGCCATGACAGAGCCCAGCTCTCCTCTCTGTCCTCATCTTTTCTTAATCTCACAGGCTTCAGCCATAATATATCTTTGCTATTTCCTAAACAGTCCCCACCAGCCAGGAGACAGACCCAAGCTCTCTGACTGCTAGTCCAATGCCTCTTTGCCTCATTACTGCTGCTTCCCACCATCAGAGGAAGCCGGGCTTGTCACTTTGGGGAGAGTTTCGGGAAGGTCTGGTCATCTCTAAGGGCTCTTCCTGAAAGAGGTACTTTGTGGGGTATGGGTAATTGCTGCCTCCTGGGCTTCACGTATCAAACCCATATGAACAAACACCTGGAGCCCCTCTTCATCCTTTGCTCCCTATGATCCCTTCCAGACTGAAGTCAAAGGAAAGCAACCCATTACTATATGGTGCTCTGTCCATCTGCCTGGGTTGATTAGTGTGAAATTAAAGTTGTGGTAAGGATCTATGGGTTGGCAGAAGCCCAGATTTCTCTTGACATGCTAGTTTCATGTTGTGCCCATTGTTATCTGCTCTGGGTTCCTCCCCAGTTGCCTTTGTGCTCAGTGGAGAGATCCAGGTGGGTCCATGAACCCAGCTTATGCCTCATCCAGCCCCTGTAGCTTCCTAACTCAGCTCTCCCTGTTTGGGGATGCTTTTCCTGCTGTCCTCACAGCCCATCGCTACTCTACGGCTTATTAATCATCCCAATGACCATTTACATAAGAGGGAGAGGGGAGAGGAGAGATGTACAGGTTCTACAAATTAGGGATTCCAGCTTTGTCATTGTACAAGCTGTGTGACCTTGATTAAGTCTCTGATCCTGGAGTCAATCTTCTTTCAGCTGAATCATGAGCCCCTGCCCAGATATTTAGTCATTCTCAGAAAGGGGACCCTAGAAATACTAGGCCAACAGTTTTTGACCAAGACTATTACATCAAAAATCATGGAATTTTTGAGCTAAGGGGTCCTTGAAAGAAGGGAATTAACATTCACAAGGTCCAGCCATATTCCAGGTACCATGCTTTTTTTTTTTTTTTTTTTTTTTTAGTTTTATTTTTTTTGAGACAGGGTCTTGTTCTGTTGCCCAGGCTAGAGTTCTGTGGTGCAATCATAGCTCACTGCAGCCTCGATCACCCAGGCCCCATCTCAGTCTTCTGAGTATCTGGGACTTCAGATGCACACAATCATCCTTGGCTACTTTTTGTTGTTGTTATTTTTAGTTCGAGTTATCCTCCCACCTTGGCCTCCCAACGTG
Source organism: Piliocolobus tephrosceles (assembly GCF_002776525.5). Classification (NCBI taxonomy): domain Eukaryota; kingdom Metazoa; phylum Chordata; class Mammalia; order Primates; family Cercopithecidae; genus Piliocolobus; species Piliocolobus tephrosceles. The sequence goes on from NC_045446.1 coordinate 69,243,433, forward strand.
CTGAGATTACAGGCATGAGTCAGGGTGCCTGGTCCCCAGTTACCATCTTTTAAGCTTGTTTTTCGAAAATCTAGAATAATAAATATATTTTACATGACAGTCGAGTACATGTATTGTATGTATAACTGACTGGCCAGGCACAGTGGCTCACGCCTGTGACACCAGCACTTTGGGAGGCCGAGGTGGGTGGATCATCTGAGGTCAGGAATTCGAGACCAGCCTGGCCAATCTGGTGAAATCTTGTCTCTACTAAACAAAAAATTAGCCAGGTGTGGTGGCAGACACCTGTAATCCCAGCTACTTGGGAGGCTGAGGCAGGAGGACTGCTTGAACCCAGGATGCAGAGGTTGCAGTGAGCCAAGATCGCACCACTGCAGTCCAGCCCGGAAAACAAGAGCGAAACTCCATCTCAAAACAAACAAACAAACAAACAAAAAAACCAAAGTGGAACTGGAATAAAAATTTTATAAAATAATACTTATCTTACTATATGCCCTACACTTTATTCTGCTTCTCTCTGTTCCATTTATTATATTATTATTATTATTATTTATTTATTTATTTTGAGATGCAGTCTTACTCTGTTGTCTAGGCTGGGGTGCAGTGGCATGATCTTGGCTCACAGCAACTTCTGCCTCCCAGGTTCAAGTGATCCTCCCACCTCAGCTTCCTGAGTAGCTGGGACTACAGGCATGCACCACCACACCCAGCTATTTTTTGTATTTTATTTTTAGTACAGTCGGGGTTTTACCATGCTAGCCAGGCTGGTCTTGAACCCCTGACTGCAAGTGATCCGCCCGTCTCGGCCTCCCAAAGTGCTGGGATTACAGGCGTGAGCCACAGAGCCCAGCCTATTTATTATTATTTTAAATGGTGCTGAGCTATAACATTTATTTCGTGACTGGTTGACCCAAAGTTTCGAAAACACTGTCCTGCTCTTTCACATGCATGATCACCTTCCATCCTTATTACAACCTTAGGAGGTAGACATTCATTCATTCCCAGGTTGCAGATGAAGAAACTGAGTTTCTCCATTTCTTCATCTCAGTGAGATTTAGTAATTTGCACAAAATCGCCCAATTCCTAAGTAGCTGAGTTGGGATTCCAAGTTTAACTCCAAAGCCTATCCTCCTTCCAAGTTATTTCACTGTCTGAGATTCCACTGACCTTTTTTGGCTGATGGGGAAACTACGATAATGCTCAGACAGAAGTGACTAGGTCAAAGTCACACTAGGACTGGTGACAAAGCCTAAAATTGAAACCAAATTCATCCCTAGACTCCACACATCTGGCACTGGAACAAGGCTCCCATAGGCCGGAAGCTTCTTTCCCAATGTTGGTTATTCTCTTTCTTCCCTGAAGTCATCCTGGGTCAGATGAAGTTCAAGCAGCCTTAGAAACCACTCTCCTTGGACAAAGCTGAGCTTACTGACAGGGAAAAATGCTTCTGAAATATCTTTCGCCAGGAAGTCTGTCATCATGCACATCGTTGCCTCCACTGGAATTGAAAGTTGTGTTGTCTCAAATTAAAAACAAAACTCTCAATTGCTGCACCTCTCTGCACACTCAGCGGGTCTTAACTGAGTTTCAGGAATGCAATCTGTCTTAATTTAGCATGGCTCTGAGTCTTCATTTTCCTCCCTTTCCCTTTCAGAAGCAAGGTGCTGCTGTGTTAGTATGAGCTGCCACCAGGGAGAGTCATAGAGCTTGCCAGCGGGAAGTGGTTATAGGGTGCAGTTAATCTGGGCCAGGACTTCTTAAAGGGACTCCTAAGAACAACAAAGCTAGTAGCCATCAGGTGTTGGCTCCCAGATCACAGGCAATTCCAGCCAATGTGGTGCTATGCAGAGGAGGCCCCAGGTCAGGCTTCACTAAGGCAGCTTGAGGCAACCAAGCAGAAGGTAGGACTAAAATTATGGCTTAAAGGGAAACTGAGATTGTATGAAAAAATGATGGTTCCCAAGAGTCTTATGTGGAAGATAAGGCAAGGCTGGGTGAGGGAGTCAGGCAGTAAGGTCAGAAACCAAGATGATCGGCAGCAGGATGGAGCGTGGTGGGAGGAGTGGGCAAGGGATGTGGCTCATCACCAAAGCCGTGGACTGAGAACAAGAAAGCACCGGGTGTGGCATGGATAGGACAGGCCGCGGCTAAAGGACCCTGAACTGGGCCAAGGTAGCAGTGAGGCTGGGAGAGGGATTAGGGGCGAGCCCCCCTTCCTTACAGTACTGGCAAGCCATTTTGGTCACAGAATTGAACAGTACTGAAGTCATCCTCAATGCTAACAAGATGGTGGGGAGAAGCAGGGAAGAGAAAGTTCTATCCACTTCCACAGGTATAGGTACTACCCTCACTGCCGCACCTCAGTGAACTACATTCCTTGCCCATTCCTCACCTATGGCTCACTCTGACCTGAGCACCTGTTGTCTCTCTCTGACCTGAGCACCTGTTGTTGAAGTAGGTAGCAATAGCTGCCTACTTCAGCCTTTGCCTGTTAGTCTACTCTCAACACAGCTTCTAGAATGATCCTGTTCAAGTATTAGTCAGACCTCATCACTTCTCCATTAAGAACTCTCCGTGGCTCCCCTGCACTGGCCTGCACACACCCCTATCCCCTCCCCTCTTTGTCCTCCTCTACCATCTAGCCACTCTGGCTTCCTTGCTGCTTTTCAAACTAGCCACACACAAGCTCCTGCCTCAAGGCCTTAGCACCTGCCTTCCCTCTGCCAAGACTGCTTTTCTTCCAGATATCTTCGCAGCCTGCTTTCTTACCTATCGCAAGGCTTTGTTCAAATGTCACCTTCTCTGTGAAGCTTTCTCTGGCCACCATTTTGCAACTGCACCTCCCTTCCCCACTGCCCAGACACACCCTAGGACTCACTGTCCCCCTTTCCGTAACAACTATTATAGAGAAACATTCTATGTTATTTATTTTTTACCTTGTTCATCATCAATTTTCCCACTAGAATGTAATCTCCATGAGAGGGGGTGGTTTTGTCTGTTTTGATCATTGCTGGAACCCCAGTATCTAAAACAGTGCCTGGTACATAGTAGGTACTCAACAAATAGTTGTGGAACGACAGACAATCCAACTATCTTGCAAACCTTACCTCCCAGTACATTCTGCCCCAGTATTCCCAGGTGCATTCGCTTATGTTCTAGCCTCATGTGACACACCTTCTACTGGTTTACCCCCAAGTTTTGCCCACAAAGAACGCCCCCTCTTAACCCTCTTTGCCTGTTACAGTCCTTTCCAGCCCTCAAAACCTAGGGGCCAGCACTTCTTCCATAAAGCTCTCTCAGATACCTTCTGATGGGATATTTCTCTTAACCCTCTAAAACACGTACTTCAAATGTCATTTCTCTAGCATGTCATAATTTCAGAGGGCCCAGTATGATCTCTGGGTCCTGATCACTTCTAATAGGTTATGGGTTCCCTTTCTTTTCTGGAAGTTTCTAATATTGACAAAGAAGTTTATATTGTGGATATAGCTAGAATCAACTCCTAGACCTCATATATTTTTTGGGTTGAGCTAACATTAAACATGTCTCTATAAAACAAAAAAGACTGTAGAACATGGTGGTCAAGAAGGATAATGGGCTGGGTGTGGTGGCTCACACCTGTAATCCCAGCACTTTGGGAGGCTGAGGTGGGCAGATCACGAGATCAGGAGATCGAGACTATCCTGGCTAACACAGTGAAACCCCGTCTCTACTAAAAATACAAAAAATCTAGCCGGGCGTGGTGGCGGGTGCCTGTAGTCCCAGATACTTGGGAGGCTGAGGCAGGAGAATGGCGTGAACCCAGGAGGCAGAGCTTGCAGTGAGCCGAGATCGCACCACTGCACTCCAGCCTGGGCAACAGAGTGAGACTCCGTCTCAAAAAAAAAAAAAAAAAAAAAAAAGAAAGAAAGAAAAGAAGGATAATGGACACTGCAGTGGGATGGATCAGGATCAGGATTCACACCCTGGCTCTGACATTCACTAGCTGTGCACCCTTCAATGAGATACCTAACTGCTCCAAATCTCTGTGTCCTTGGTTAGAAAATGAGGGAAGGTTAAGAGTTGGTGGGCTTGTTGTCTCCAAGGTTCTTTCTAGCTCACAGATTCTGAGAAGCTCAGAGGCTCTGGCTCTACCAGGCTCTCCTCAATCCTCTTGGGAGCCTGGGGGCTTCCAGCATGCACAAGGTTTATGTGGATAGCTCTGTCTGGTAGGACACTCTAATTCCCTGGAAGCATGGAGCCCCTCTGCATTCCGGAGAGGGCTGTGCACTGGCTTCCAAAGCAGAAGAGTAATCAAATGTGGGGCCCAATTCCTGCCCTAGTGGATGGGATCTAACTTCCCATCCTAGAAGATGGTGTCCCGTTGTACAATGGATTGGGTTGCTGCAGTACTTTGACCACTCTGGGACGTAACGATAGATATTCTTATATATTTTTAAAACCAAGTCTCATGGGTATGGGGCCAAGGAGAGCAGAGGATAAATGGAGTTAATTGGTAATGAGTTCCTTTCTCACTGTGCTTTGGAGATGCTCACCTAATCTACTGACTCTGAATGAGCAATTTGGCTGCCTAATTAGGTTAACCAATAATTTCCCTTTTGACACCAGGCTGCTTGATAATTTGGGGTGGGGTAACTGTGATTCTGCTTCACTGTTTCCTTTCAAAATAGATTTCTTAATTTGCCTCTGGGATGAAATCACGAGTACACTCTTACTGTTCCCCAGACCCTCCATGCTTTTGCATGCCTCCAAGCCTTGGCTCACGCAGTGGTCGCTACTGGGAATGCCTCTCTCAGATCCCTCAGACTCGGTGAATCCTACTAGGCTTTCAAGCCCCATGCATAACATGAGTGGAATGAAGGAATGGGCCTTTGCACCCTCAGGGCAAAATGAACTGCTCCTTTATTGTCATCATCCAGCTCTTTAAAAAATTAATATTAACAACCCCCGTGAATTAAGGCCCAACGCAGACCAGACGCTTCACAAATGCTGTGGTACAGGCTCACAGCAACACTTCGAGGAAGGAAGATGGCATGCTGTGTTTGCATTTTTTGTATTATGTGAAAAATGCATAACAGTTGATCTTTTCAATCATTTTGAGGACTAGAGTTCAGTGGCATTAGTGTAGTCACACGGTTGTGCATCCATTACTTTTATGTATCTCGGAACTTTCTCATTATCCCAAACTGAAAATGTGTACCCATTAAACAGTAACTCCCCAACAGCCTCTTCTTAGTCCCTGGTAACCACTGACATGCTCTTTTTAAAATGACAAAACTGTGGCTCCAAGAGGCGAAATGACTTGCCCAAGATCTCAGAGCTGGGACTGGTACAACCAGGACTTGAGGCCAGGTCTCCTTACTGGACTCTGAAACTAGCATTCTTTCTCCGCTCTGCAACACTGCCTGCTGCACCTCTGTTAAAGAGCTGCAAGGTGGTTGTAGCCCTGCCTCCCTCACTGGTCATCTAGAGTCCACATCCTTGAATAATGCTGCACACTGAAGCTCAGCATAGCTGTGGGACGAATTACAGAATGAATTCACAAAAGACAGTGTCAGCTTGACCCAGTGCTTGGGGGTGAAGCTCGAATTGCAACCTCTGCTTTATAAAAAACATCTATTGCATACCGGCTGTGTTCCTGACACGCCAGCTTCTCACTGCCCCCCAAGCCTGTTGGCCCCTCACGGCAGGAGAGGAGAGGCCTGAGGGCTGGCTCTGCCTGAAGGCCCTGAGTAGGAAGATTTGTGTTTACATTACCCAGTCAATTCTGTATTTATTTTAGATATTAAGCAGTGACATAAAAGCTGCTGACATTAACCTTCAGGGGCAGAAATTGTCTTTAATGGACCCCATAAAAGTTATTATTGATGGCAGCTGCATGCAGCATCACTGTGACCTCAGCAAAAGCCTCCACCGCTATCAATACTGTTGACAATTACTATTGACTAATGCAAGGCCTGGTGTGGAGGCAGAGTAAATGTTCTTGTGGCTGGAGGTTGCTGGGGTTATGCTTCACATTTCACATTTATCTGGTAAGGATCTCTGAGAACTTGGTTGCACATTTTTGGTGGCCTCAATTGACAGCTGAGGACGCCTGCAGTCTCAAATGGAGGCAGGCAAAGGGCTCAAACTATAGAGATGGCTCAGGCCATCGAAGAGACCAGACTTCAAATCTAAGCTCTGCCAACTTGCTGACTCGCTGGCTGTTGTGTCTCGGTTTGGAGCCTCAAGTTTCCCATTCGGCAAATGGGAATGCCACTGAGTTGCCAGGGGGATTAAAGGCAATTGCACATGTGCAGTGGTAAGCACATAGCATGAGGTTGCTGGCTTTGCTCTAACCCTGAGAAGTGACCACACTGTGATGTGTTGACTGATAGGTCCAGTGGAACTGAGCCCTGTTCTGATGGTGAGATCTGAGTTCCCATCACAAGAAAAGGAGAGCACTGGCTGGGGCCAGGGGTTTGATGAGGTCAGGCGGAACTACAAAAGATGGGAGAGGGGGAAGGTAAAAGAAAAGGGAGAGAGAGGGTGAAAGGAAACAAGACTTTTGTAGTAAAGCCTGGCTCCAGCTCAACTAGATATGTGGCCCTGTGCACAGCCTTTTAATCTCTCTGTGGCTCAGTTTCCTCAGCTATAAATTGGGGAGATAATAGTGTAAGAGGAACGTGAACCTAATCAGTGAATAAAAGGGAGTCATTCCCATGATTGCTGTCATTATTTAGATCTGAGTACTGCATAACAAAGCTGTTAACGTAACTTCCCAACCGGGAGCAAGTAGACAGCCTTTGGGCACCTATGGGGAATCTAGGTTCAGGGAGTCCAGGCTTGGAAGGGATGTGGGAAACAGAAGCCCTTCATTAGACTCATCTGCCTACCTCCTCTGCCCACCGTCTACCCTGAGTACAGCGAGGCTTTGAGTTCTGTGGCCAGTGTGGAAATGTATGATCATAACGAGATGACGACATGGCCAGGGGAGCAGGCAGCCATTTCTCCGTCCCATTATCAAAGGCTGAAACTCTTCAGGCTTAGTGAGTATGTCATTATCACCCAACAGAGGCTTAATTCAGCTGTAATTCAGCTCTCAGGGAATATACAATAATGTGGGCAGTGTGCACCTCCTTCTGTCATGACTTTATGGAAAATGATCATTTGTCACCATGGCAAGAAGGCTTCAAAAGAAAAAATAACCCAAGTGTCTTGCTACTGAGGGAATTCACTATAACTAGGGCTATAAGAGTAAAGATTTTAGAGTCATATAGGCTTGAGTTCCAATCTCATTTTGCTAGTTGTGTGTCCTATGCAGGTTTCTTAACTTCTCTGGGCTGCGGTTTCCTTTGTGCAACAATGGGGATAATAAAATCTTCTTCAAAGGGTTGTAGGGGGAGTAAATGAGATAATACAGCTGAAGCAGTTAGCACTGTGCTTCGGTTCAGGTAATTGGCAGCAACTTTTTTTTTTTTTTTTTTTAGACGGAGTCTAGCTCTGTTGCCCAGGCTGGAGTGCAGTGGTGCAATCTTGGCTCACGGCAACCTCTGCCTCTGGGGTTCCAGTGATTCTCCTGCCTTAACCTCCTGAGTAGCTGGGATTACAGGTGTGCATCGCCACGCTTGGCTAATTTTCGCATTTTTAGTAGAGATGGGGTTTTGCCATGTTGCCCAGACTGGTCTTGGACTCTTGGCCTCAAGCAATCCATCCACCCCAGCCTCTGAAAGTGCTGGGATTACAGGGTTGAACCACCACGCCCAACCACACAACTATTAAGTATTAATGCTGTTATTATTATCATTTTCCTCTCGCATACCTTCATCTTGTGCATGCACTTAGAATCCAAGAATTCTGCATCCAGAAGGGCCTACAGGTCATTTAGCTCAGCTAGACCAAAAAATTGTTTATTAGAATACTGGTCCCACCAGATGCTCTGAGAATAAAAGAGTTCTGTGGTCAAATCGATTTGGGGAATGCTGCATACATCCCCCCTTGGTAATTTATCCATTAGCATGCACATTAACATCTTAAAAACTCTAAGAAGTCCTGGAGTAAAGAAACTGGTTTAAGTTTGTTTGATTGATTCAGTGTTTCCTACATTATTTGACCACAGAACAGCCCCCTACCCCATCTAAGAACTAACATTCTCAGATCAAGGAATGCTAATTTCATTTAAACTATTTATTTTATAGATGAGGAAACTGAGGTCCCAAGAAAGGAGGCAATGTACCCAATGCCACACCCTAGACCAGTAACAGAACCGAGGCTCCCTTCCTGCTGTGGTGTGGTGGCACATACCCTATTCTCTTTGTGCCAGGCCCAGCACTGCCCTTCAATTTAATGTTCAAGTTCAGTGTGTGGTGGGGGTGGGGAGAGGCAGGGCTGCTGGCTGGGTATGGCCTTGGGAAGGTGGGTGAGGGAGTGTGGGTGGTTTCCCACCAGAGAGAGGGAAACTCCTCTGGTACTGAGGTCATTAGCCCCTTCACAGGGCTGACCGGGGACCAGGGGAGAGTGACACTGCCAAGCCAGTACCCAGTACCCAAGCCATTGCCACCCTCCCACGTAGACAAGTATGCAGGCTCCCTAGGCGAACACGTGAGTCCTCTGGGAGGGGTGGCAGGATGCACCTTTGGAACTCTGCTGCATGGGACTCTGGACCCTAAGGGGATACATTTCCCCACCTGACCCTGACCGTGCGTGGTCTCCTGCCCATCCCCAAACTGGGGATCAATCTTGGTCTTACATCACTCAGCTGGAGCCTCCTCTTCAGAGACTAACTCCTCTAAGCCTCATCTGTGACCCGTTCCCTGCCCTGATCCAGGGGAATCTGGGGCAGGAATCACGAGGATCTACATTTGAAGCTAGAAGCCAGCAGGGGGCACTGGGCTAGATGCTTCCTATTCTATTAATAAATTCAGACTGCCCTCCCCTACCCTTTTGCCGGCTCTGGTGTGGAAGCACCAGCGGACCTCCTCCTCACTGGGCTTCCCAGAAACAGCCCTCCAGGTGCTGGGGCTGTTCCTGGGCTCTGCCACTCTTTCCTTTGCTGCCAGGCCTCAGCAGGACCCACCTGGGTGCTGACCTGGCTCAGCAAAGCTGCTCAGGCTCTGGTAAGGCATGAAATACACAGAAGGGGAGATTCCCCCCGGGAGCTAGTCTCCACGCAGGACCACGTTAGACTCAGAGCCCCTCAGAATTCTGCCAGCAAGGTCCCAAGGGAGAAAGAGGAAGAGGAAAACGCTGAAATTGGGCCCCCTTTCCTCCATGACGAAAAGGAGGCATGTGAACCAGGTGTCATCTTTTCCTCCCACAGCCTCTCTCAGGCCTTGAGAAGGAGCCTCAGGGAGGAGAGTGGAACAAGGAGTGTGCAGCTGGCACTTCCTGGGATCAGGGGACGCTGCAGCAAAGCCTCAAGTTTTAATTGTTAAAGTTTATTTTTTTTTTTGGCTTTTCACTTTCTTTTTATTTTTAATAGACAGATAATAATTATATATATTTACAGGGCACAATATGATATTTTTATACAAAAATATATTGTGGAACGATTAACTAAAGTTTATTAACATATTCCTCATCTCACATACTTATTTTTTTTGTGGTGAGAATATTTAAAAATCTACTCTTTGAGCAACTCTGAAATATATAATGCATTATTATTAACTACAGTCACCATGCTGTGCAATAGATTTCAAAACCTTATTTCTCCTAACTGAAACTCTGTACCCTTTGACAACATCTCCCCTAAACCTCAAGTTTTAAGTTATCCCCAAATGACACTTTTTGTTTGGAAGTCATCCTCTGAACAACATAAGATGCTGATGTGGGACAGTGTTCCTGGAGGTTGCCCAGGACTGCTGAGCACCTGGAGCTAGAGATGAAATGAGCAGGATTCAGGCAGGACCAGGCCTTGCTGATTTGATAGAAGACAAACTATGGGGAATCTGTTACCACTGCCCCATGCCCTGTCTTCTCCCCTGCACACAGGCACCTTACAAGCAATGACCTAGAGCCTTATGCGCCTCCCTAATCTGGAAGGAAAGAGCAGCGACCCAGTCTCTGGCATGTCACTCATGGGTGGGCATTTCACACGACTCAGCAAGCGACTCTGACTTTTGATACCTGAGAGTAAAGCAATTTTTCACCAACTTCACCAGAGCCCCAGGCAATGGAGCAGGAAATCAATATTGTAAATAAAACCCCAGCTCCACCACCCAGGCACCCGGCACAGACCGAACCAGCCACTTACCAGTCTCGGTGTTTTCGTGCTCGGTGTCGGTGAGCGTGAGGTTGGAGTTGGCCCGGCTGGACAGGCAGGAGCTGCGCCCTGACCGTGTGCTCCGGCCCCACAGCCGCACAGGGTGCTCAGGGGACAGCACCGTGTCAGCCTCCATGTCGGCATCAGAGCTGGCCCCCATGGAGTAGCCGCAGTGGGGGAGGCCAATGTCTGTCCGGTACAGGGTTCCGTGAGGGGACGTTACTTCTCCCAGCCCCAGCTCCCGCAGGGTGAAGTTGGCACCTGGGAGGAAACACAGGTGAGCTCGGTCAGGGCGCTGAGAAGAGGGCTGCCTCTGCCTCTGCCTGAAGCCTGGCCTTCCTACCCCAGGACTCACTGTCGTTCTTTGAACTTGCTGTGGCATTCTATGCCCATGCCTTTGCTCAAGTGATTGCCTCTGCCTGGAGGGCTTTTTCTGCCCCCTCTTCACCAGCCTGAACCCTCCATTTCCTTTAAGCCTCAACTCAAATTGCTCTTGCTCTGTGAAGTCTACCTCAATACCAACACCTGTGCAGAATTCACCGTCACTTTTTCCAGGCTCCTTCCGGAGTCCTTGGGCCTGGTCGTACTGCACAGTAGAGTTGTTTCAGGGTCTAACCTGTGCTGAAGGTGACCTCAACAAGGGCAGGCACCATGTTTTGCTTATGCTTATTCTTAAATCTCTGTTCCTAGAACAAAATACAGTACTCAGAAGGGGCTCAATAAATGCTTGTTAAAATGAATCGAGGGCTTCAGGTCTCCTTTTCCAGGGAGGATTGTCAGCAAGTCCTGAGCAGGGCAGAAGCCCAGTCAATGAGATCTAAATGGCTCCCTTGGGGCCAGAAGTTCCTTTCTGGCCAGGTCAAGAAAGCCTGAAGCTTGAGAGTGAAGAAGATGGGGACTGGCAGAGAAAGGTCAGCCTCGTACCAGGAAAAAGGCTCTGGCTGCTGCTTCCTCACCCCAAGTGGGTCTGTGATGGGGAACTGGCAGACACAGGTCTCTTGAGGGCTTGGGCAGGCCTAGCAATGCCTAGGACAGAGGCTGGGGAGGATGTGCGTGGGTGAGAGAAGGTCACCTAGGATTAGTACTTGAGTGACAAATAGAATGCTGACTTTATGGAAAGCTAACCTCCCTGTCACTCCTGCATGTGAATTCAATGTCTATTCAGGGACAGCTTCTCCTATATTTCTAGTATTTCCAGGAATGTGTTGCAGGGAAAAGGAAGAGGGAGTACACAAAGGCAGTAAGGGTCTGATCCCACTTACAGTGATGATCTGGAGAACTGGGCTTATAATCAGGCAGAATCCACGTTTAAACCAAGTCACGCTGGCCCTGGGCCTGTACTGAGATACAGAGTGAATAGGATACAGTGCCCAACTTTACAGAACTCTCTGGCGGGTAGGGGAGACACAACCAAACACATGATTAAGTGTGCAAGTTCAAAGTGTGGAGATCCACAGAGAGTGTTCTGGGAGTGCAGGGCCAGAAGGTGGGATATTGGGGTGAGGAGCTCAGAGGAGAGGTTTGCAATGAGAGTGAATGTGGCGAATGACAAGTTAGAAGGCAGAAGAGGTGGATGGCCAAGCTTTAAAGGCCTCCTTGGCCAGGACTGAATAGGACAAGCCGGCAAAGGAGAGCAAGAAGGAACTACCGGAGAGGTAGAAGGGGAGCCAGCAGAGATGCCATCCTATTATAATGGTGTGTCTCACTCTCACAGATAACCCTGTGCTCCCCCGGTGTGTGCTAGTTATCTGGATCCAACACCTATCACACTTGCGGCAGAGTAGGTGCCCTGTAAAAGTTAGGTAACCCCACACACGTACACACCCGCGCGCACACACACCCACGTGCACGCACACGTGCGCAGACACACGCACACACATGCACACACGCACACGTGCACACACGCATGCACACGCACACACGCCCGCACCCTGGCAGTACTTTGGACAACAGATAAGGGGACAAGAAAGCAGGGAGGAGAGACCAGCTGGGGTGCTGCTGAAATGCAAGCTGCTGCGCTAGGCTGTGGTGGTGGGTGGAGGTGTGCCTCAGGCCTCCCACTCAGCTGGCTCAGGCTGGGACGGCCTTGATGCCAGGTTACAGTCATGAAGTACTTCCACACAGCTTGGTAAATAACTTGTGCCAAGCCACCTCAGTGCCTCCTTCCATACCCAGTGCCTCTCAGCCTCTGCTCTGGCTGCTCCAGCCCCTTCCCAATACCCCCAGTCTCCTCATGATCCAGTTACTAAACAAAGGGTTAATGTCAGTGGACCAAGCATAAAAGAAGCCTGTGGGCTCTGCTCAGTGGCCAGGCAGACATTCTGATTGGTTAGAGGCTGGGCCAACCAGATGTTAGCCATTTTGCATACCACTCCTCTGTGCCCTACTCCAATCTGCCCTCTTATTTCGCTCACCTAAGAAAAAGAAAAGGCTAAATTAGAACCTAAATTCCTCAGTCTGCTTCCCGCTCTCCCTGCACATCACACTCCCTGGCCGCTCTCTGATCTACACTCCTCTCTCCTGTCCTGTTCTCGCCCCCTGCCGCCATCCACGGTTCTATCTGTTCTCTGCTGGGCTGGCCCTCTCAAAGAGAAGCCACTCACATGTTATGAAGAATGACTCTTACATTAAGTGAAAAATCAAATTTCTTTGCAACAAAGAGCCTGGGCTGCATTGATTTCCATATGGCTTGTCCTGCATACCCTTTTAAGCAGCCAGACTCAGCATCGATACCAGTGAGCTAAGACATCTCTGGACCAGAGATATGCAAGGTAAGGGCTCACTCTAAGGGTTCCATGATCCTGTTGAGCCAGTCAGCTCCTCTGATGTGTGAGTTTGGAAGATTTACTTCATCCAATTTAAGAAGTCCTCATGGTTTACTTGCTTTATGTCCTTTTTGGCCTCTTTCCTGAGGCTCAGGGCAAGAGTTGACACCCCATCTCACTCAACATCTAGCTGTGCAATCTTGGGCTGGTGATCACCTGAGCTTCAATGTTCTTGTCTTTAAAATGGGATGATAATCTATGACCTGCTACCCTCAAAGGATTTTTGAGGATCCAGGGTGATAATTTGAAGGAGAGTATTTTGTAAACTGCTATGCACATGCCTGCCTATGAGATGAGACTGCTTATTTGTTATTTACAAAGATAAGGAGCTACCCCTTCCCTGAGCCTCATGTGCTAGGTCCAAGCCAGCCAGGGCTGAGCTCTGTCACTTACGGACAGGACAGAGCAAGAGGAAAGCTTTCAGAGACCATTTTGTCTCTTCCCTTCAGTGAGATCCAGAGATGACAATTAATAGCAGGCAACATTTCTGAAGCATCCGTTCTGTGCCAGGTACTGGTGTCAAGTGTTTTATTTACAGTTCTCATCAATCTTCACCACCTACTAGGCACTGTTTATCCCTTTGCACAGGTGAAGTAGCTGAGAATAGTAAAAATGGCACAGCCACAATTCAAAGGTCTGTTTGATGCCAGAGTTGGAGCCTTAACCATAAGCTGGGAGAGGGACTGCTCATTTTTCAAGCCTCACAGGCAGCCCTGCTAACAGGTCAGCTTTCACATGGATACAGGCCTGTGGGAGAGAATAGAAATGAAGAGGTCATAGGTGTGCTGTGTGTGTGTGTGTGTGTGTGTGTGTGTGTGTGGCCAGCTCCTCTTATCTCCGTGATCCTGGGCAAATGATTCACCCTGGGGTTGTCGTAAGAATTAAATAACATTGTCAAAATGCGTATAAATTGCATAGCACAGTGCTCAGCTGACCCTGTCTGTGAAGAGGGAGAAGGGCAGAGCAAAATCAGGATGGGCTGCACAAATTGTCAGGTATTGGTCATGGCCCAACAGGCATCAAAGAGGGCTCAAGCATCTGCAGAAAAACAGGAATCACCGAGGCACTATGGTAGGAAAGAAATACCACAACAGGTATGGAAACCTGAGCAGTTCAGCAGGGCTGGCTCATGAGTGGTGGAGTGTGGAGAGTCAGGGGACAAAAAATGTATAGAGAAACAGGAACAGATTTGGGGAAAGCGGTCTATGTTAGGGGGAGCTCAGTTGAAGGGCAACAGGGAATCACCCCTAAGCTTCATCTGGCTGCAGTACAGAGAATGGCTCGAGGCAGGCAGCTCTGGGTGAAGGGGGGTGATTGTGATTAATCCTCCAAGAAAAATGATAATAGCTTGCACTGGGAAGTGTCAGAGGGAATGGCTAAGAAGAATGGATTTGAATACTGGGGCAGGATGGATACGCTTTGGGGACTACTGTAAGCAGAAAGTACAGGAGAGGGAGGCAGGCACCAGGATATCCTACAAATTACTAAGTTTTCATGTCTAACTATCTCAGGAAGGTCTTCCTCTCAAGGTCACACAGGGCTTGACACAAAGAAACTGCTAAATACGTTTGTTGAATGAATAGCAAAACTAGGAACTAACTTTTATTCAGCACTTACTTGCTATTATGCTTACCACTGAAAGGCCATCTCATTAAGTCCTCGTGACAATTCGATGCAGTAGAGAGGCTTCTCACGCCCATCTAACAGTTGAGGACTGAGGTTTAGAGGGAAGCCTAACTCAGCTCTAGGCAGGTAGACAAACACTGGAGCCCAGCTCCTAACCACCTCACTATGCCAGGGAAGTGAGTAAGGGAGAAAATAAATGAACTAAGAATGAACTACAGGGCAGGCTTTTACCAGGTCCAAGTGCCCAAATGGCAGAGACCTGCTGTTGATATGGCACCCCAACTGGTGTTCCAGCTCACCTGTGCCACGCCTACCTGCCCCAGGCCCACCTGCGCCACGCCCACCCGAGCCCATGCCTACCTGAGCCAAGATCCCCTGCGCCCAGGCCCCGCCCCCTCGGCCTTGCCCTCACCTGTGCGGCAGAATTCCTCGGCCTCCTGCGGCACCATATCCTTGACGCGGCTGCCATAGGCTAGGCGGGCGTCCTGGTCGTAGGCCTTCAGGGTCTCGCTGGAGCTGTAGGATTTCTGCGGGGTTTTGCCCTCCTCGCTGTCCGCGGACGAGCTGGTGTAGCGGCGCTCGGCGTCGCGGCGCCGGGTCAGCGAGCGGTAAGGCTTCCTCTCCTTCACGTCCATGGCCTCTGGCCCGCGCTCTTCCACATCCACAAATAGGGTCCTCGCCGCACTCAGGGCCGAGTGGTCTAGAGCCAGGGAAACCGAAGATAGGGCGTGAGAGGCAGAGAACATTCCCGGGTTCGTCCTGATCCTGGATTAACCCTTGCAGCAGTGTGGACAGAGAACCCCAGGCAGCAAAGGTGAGGGTACCGCTCCACCGCTACGCAGCCGGTAAGTGACTCGCACCCAGGGCCTCTAATTACAAATGCTGTCCCTTTCTGCTACTTAGCCTATTCACCTTGAAGAGGCCTCCTCCAGGGATGGGCATCAAGGAAGCTGACAGCAAAGGCCAGAGGGCACTGGCAGTTAGTAATATCCCTAGATAGGAACCAAGCCTGTTTGATTCCCATCACATCCCACGTGGAACAGGGCCTGACCCAGCTCTAGCCCAGGGCTCCTTAAAAATCTGTGAGATGGATGATTGCATGCAAGCACTGGGGTAAGCACTTTGCATATATTATCTTAGTAAATCTTCATACCTTCTGAGATATTATTACTCTCTCCAACCTTTTTTGGAAACAAGCCAAGGTATAAACAACCAACCCACACTTGCCACCACCAGATGATTATATAATTATTTGCTTTTTGCTCATCTCCTTCTGCTAGCCTGTAAGCTGTATGAGAGCAGAAACTTGACCTGTGCTGCTCACTCCTGGTCTCTAGCACCTTGAGCAAGAGCTGGTACACAGTAGGCGCCTAATAAAGATGTGTTTCATTAACCAGCTAAGCATCCCCATCTGACAGATGAGAAAACTGAGATTCAGAACCCCCTTCAAGGTCACTTAGGTGTCAAGTAACAAAGCCAGGTTTGGAACTCAGATCTGTTTGACTCTAAAGCCTGCATTTTTCCTATTCCATTCTGCCTCCCTGAGATGTCTCCCTCCTACTCTTAGTACACAAAAGTGCCCTTCCAGTTACTCAGAGAATGTCCCTCACCTCTAGACTTGCCCATCTCATCAGTGCCGCCATCAGCACTGGGCAGCCGAGTGTCTGCCCCATGCATCTGGGTGTTGTTAGGGGGTCTGACTGGTGGGAATCTCCTAATATCCCTTTATCCTCTTTTCCCCATCTTGACCCTTCTGCCCTACACTGACACCACTGGATTTTTGACTCGTGATAGCACCCTCTTTCTCCCTCCAAATGTCTTCTTTTAGCTCTGGGGTAGCAAACACAACCATACAGGGCCAGGAGCTCAATACAGAAGGAAGGAAAGCAGAATATCCTCCACAGAGACATAGGGCATCACTTAGTTTTTATGAAACACAACCTGCTCAGTTCCGGCTTTCCATTGCTCCATCTTTCAGAGCAGCATGGGTACACAAGGCATTCCCCTGCTTCATTGTCCGATGAGAGAAACAGCAGAGCAAGAGCTGTGATAAATGCTGCCAACATCAGACCTCAGCATCCAGGGTGGGGCCTTGACAGCTGGGAGGGTACGTCTGTCTGAGTGCCTGCCTGTGCTGCAAAGTGGGAGTATGGGTGGGAATGTCTGGGGGGTAGTGGTGTCTTGTGAATTTTTAAGACAAGCTGGAGATTTGGAGTTAGATATAAAATGTACGACTTTAAGATGTTGAGCCATTATTATTATTATTTAATTTTAATACTTTGCAGGCCAAACAAAACAGACTGCTGAGTCGAATTTGCTCTGAGGCTCGCAGTTTCCAAATTCTGCCTTTGATCATGGACATCAGAGACAGCTCTTTGGCCCGTTTTTCAAAGAGTACAAACATTTGTGATTTTATTGGTGCCTCATAATAACTGTGAAGTAAAGATTACAATTATTTTCATCCCCATTTTATAGATGAAGCTATAGTGACCCAGGGCCATATAGTCTCCTGCCTAAGGCCACATGGTGAGTTAGTTGCAAAGCTGGCACTAACTAGACTGCAATGCCTCGGGATTATACCTAGATCCAATTAAGATGAATAGGTGAACTATTTTGGTTCCCAATTCTCAAAATATCCCTGGAAATTAATGCTGGGGCAAGGGGTGCAACCGAAGACACAGAGAAATCAAATTATGTTACTGAGGCTCAAACCCAGAGCTCTGAGCTCTGCCATCCTGATGCTCAGTCTCCCAATAGCTGGCAAGATGATAGTCCCCTGAGTGTCTGAGAAGCAGGACCACAAGGAAGATCAGTGATAGTACCTTCTACTCCAGGGTTTTTAAAACTTTCTTGACTGCAGTCCATAATTAGAAAAACATATTATGGCCAAGCATGGGGTGGCTCACATCTGTCATCCCAGCACTTTAGGAAGCCAAGGTGGAAGGATCACTACAGGCCAGGAGTTCGAGACCAGCCTGGGCACAGCAAGACCCTGTCTCTACAAACAAACAAACAAACAAACAAAACTTTAGCCAGGCACGGTGGCACATGCCTGTAGTCTCAGCTACTCAGGAGACTGAAACGGGAGGATAGCTTGGGCCCAGTAGGTCAAGGCTATGGTGAGCTGTGATGGTACCACTGTACTCCCTGCTGGGCAAGAGTGAGACCCTGTCTCAAAAAAAAAAAAAAAAAATTTATAACATCTTACATAGTGACCCACTACACACATTGATGTATGTGAATGTGTGTGTTTATATGTTTAAAAGAGAAACAAAAGATTCACAAAAGTTATTGCGTGATGAGAAATATGCATAAAAGAGAAACAAAAGATTCACAAGTTATTGCATGATGAGAAATGCACTCTGATATGTTCTATCTCATTCTCCTTCATTTTTTAAAAAATGACTGATTATAACTCTAAATTGATATCATGACCCAATACTGGCTTTCAACCCAAAGCACTGTGCTGGTGTAATTTGAATGAGGATTTATGGCAACCGCTGCCTCTGCCTGTTTACTTCTAACCCCTGAGTGACAATAATGATGATGATAATAATAAGCATAAGTACTCCATAATGTTAGCCATCATTAATATGATTCACTAACAACTCATATTAATAACTCATAATATTAATAATGGTTTTAACATTATAGCTAATAGACTCTTAGTAGCTAATATTATTGCTTACTTTTACTATGATTATATATAACATCTTTAATCCTCACACCAACCCTGTGATATAAGTATTATGATTTTCTGCAGACTGCGGATGAGAAATTGTGAGGTTAAGTATGCTGCCCAAGGTTACATGGCCCTCGCATATAAAGAGGAGAAAGAATTGTGATCCTGAGGTTGAACTCAGCAAGTGGGTATAACTGCTGTACGGACTATGCCAGGGAAATTTTCGAGGCCCAGGTCATGCTATTGTCCTGCTTATGCCCTCTAGCAGCCCTGCTGAGCCTTTGGGGTCAATTCTAGTTTCCTGGTCAAAATGAAGGCTCTTGTCATTCTCTCTCACCTTGCTTCCATCTTGCCGAGCCACCTGCACTTTCCTGGATGTGAATTCTGTGGCCTCTCTGACTGTGTGTATGATGCTTCATCACTGCACGTGCAGCCCACTAGCTGATCTTGTTTCACGTCTGCCTCTCCCCTTGACTAGAGTTCCTTGAGGGTAGGCAGGCTTGGTATCTGGTGCTCACAAAATGCTTGTTAAGTGCATGCATGAATGAAATTACTTGGCAGCTACTTCATGTCTTCTTATTAAGCCTAAATAACATAAAATATTAGTAGTTCACTACCAATTAAGTATCAAGTAAATCTAAAGCTGAATTAGAGGCATTGCTTTAATCTAAGGCTGAATTAGAGGCATTGTATTCTCTTTTTAAATTTCAAAGGCAGCCTGGGCTTGAAGTATGCATCCCCCACTGACCAGGTGAATGACCTTGGGCAAGTTATTTAACCGCTCTGTGCTTCCGCTTTCTCATCTGTAAAACCCCTTAGGGTTGTTTTGAGGATTAAATGAGTTAATATGTGCCCCTAGCATATACAGTCCCCGGTACACAATGAGTGCTCAATAGATGTTAGCTATTATTATCATCAGAAAAAACAAACACATTTTCTTTTTAAAAAGCATAATGTAGAAAGCTCCGGGGAGGTGTCAGTTATAACTGGGGAAGGAGCATCCCCTCAGAAACATATGTTAATAAGGCTGAGAAACATTTTAGGCTGTTAAATTGGTGGATGACTATTTCTTTTCATCAGTGTGTGCCTGTTGACTGAAGACACTGGCATCAAGGCAAAGGCTCAGTAACCACAAATTATTAAGAACATACACACCTAATGCACAGCTTCTCTGTCACAAAGCTGAGGCAGGGAGAATATTCACCTGATTCTCATTTCCTTTACATTTTCTTTTCACATTTTAGGCTTAATATAGTAATTCAGCAAGTATTTACTGCTTTTGAACAGGTGAGAGGTCAGGTATGGTTCACACTCAAATTGCCATTTAACAGCAGGAAAGAAGAGGTTGAGGTGAAAGAGGAGTGACAGTGGAGAAATGCTCCCTTTGGAGCAAGGGACTTCAGTGCAGTGACCTGGAACTCCCCAGCAGGACAGAAGGAATGCTGGGGAAGGGGCCCACCTCAGACCCTGCAACCCCCAGCCACAGGCTCAGCACGGAAGCACATGGCACATATCTGTTTGGACAAACGGAGGCAAGATGGTGCACTTCCGGGTTCTTCTTCACCACCAACCCTTCCCGCGTGCGCGAAAATGCAGCCGGCGCCCGTGAAGGTGCAGATCAACTAGGCATGCGCCAGGTGACGTCAATCTGAAGAGACCAAGATTTACCTGGTTGCACCTGCGGAACGCCCCTGACACGCCCATGCCCCACCTATTGCCCTCCCACTCCTAGAAAAGCCACTCTTGGCCGTTGAGCCACGCGGCCTTCTCACAGCCCCAGCGGCCCTCTCACAGCCCCAGTCCTGTCGGGATGTCGGGGCTGTGGGAAGTCCGTCCGAGAGCCCCACGGGGGGACTCTGCCGGCCTCCTTCGCCAGAGGCCGACAGACTTCTCCCGCACACCTTAGGTTACCAAAATAAACTAGCAGTTTTGCGCCTGACCTTTGCCTACTTGCTGGTTCTTTTGTGCTCGCTCTGGTGGTCTTAGAAAAACAAGACAATATCCATGCCTAAACGTGTTTGCTCCCTCCTTACCCGCCAACCTCTGGGTTCCCCATAAAATCCATAAGCCTGACATCCAAAGCTTCTGGAGATCTGACTTTCCTCGTCTCTCTCTGCTTCCTCTCACTGCCACAGAGCAACCTGTCTCCTGCAGACTCACACGCTCCATTTCAGTCCTGCAGAGCTGCCTGCCATTTGCCAGACATCCCATACTCTTTAACGTTGCTGAACCTCTACAAGGGGTGTTGGGTGGGCTCACCTAACGGCGGCACCTGGAGGAGATGGGGGCAGGCTCGTGTTACGTGAGAGGCCAGAATGTGTCTTCGCTGCCCCCTCTAGCTCTCTAGTCCTCTGTCCATGCCTTCTCCCACAGGTAGCCCCTCCTCCAGTCCTCCGCTTCACACTGGGCTCTGCTAACATCTTCCCCTGCCCTCATCTGTGCAGACCCAGGGGTGTGCCAGTTTCTTGCTGTTGCTAGAGCCCAGGTGTCTCACCATCAGGGCTGGCTCTCTGAGCCTGCTGCACCTCCATCTCTTCATTAAAGTCTGTTCCTCTAAGCCATCTAGAGTGAACTCTGTTTCCTGTTAGGATCCTGACCAATGATACAGCTTCACCCCTTACTTTCTTTGGCTTTCAGCAATCATCGTCATCATCGAACTAATAATAACACCAGCCACCACTTACTCAGGGTTTGCCATAGGCCAGGCACCAGTCAAGTGCTTGAGATGCTTTCATTTAGTTCTCACCATTTCTGCCTCTGTGAATTGGTCCCATTTTACTGATGAAGAGCCTGGGGCTTAGAGAAGTAAAATAACTGGCTTGCAGTCACACAGAAAGAGACTCAAGAGCTGGATGTGTCCAACTCCAAACCTTCTTTCCAGAACCCTCTACCCTGACAGTGACAGAGTGAGCTCCAGGTTAGGAGTAAGGCCTGTCCTGGCCACCTCCTAGCTGTGTGGCCCTGGGCACAAGACGTTTTAACTTATTCCAAGAGGCTGAGTTTGTTAGATGTTTTGTAAACTGTATGTACTAAATTGATATAAGGGAATGGACAGTCATTACTGTCAATGCCATCATCATTATTGTGCTGTTATTTCTAAACAATAAATTATGTAACTACTTTAAACATAGACCAAATGAGGTAGGTGAGAATGTTTTGGGAAGCTCAAGTAGCAAATACATACCTAAGGACCAAACTAGCAGCTCAGTCATTGCAGGCCTCAGGCTAAACAAAGAGGCTCCAATCAAGACAAAGAGCATGTGGCCCCCAGGTGAGCACATTGCCACTGACCCCATCTGTGAGACATGCAAGACCCTGGCGGGACTCGGCCCACCAGCCTGCTCCAGAGATGGTGCAGTGTTCTGAAACTCTTCTCCAAGCAAAACCTGAGCACCACAAAGGTGCCTTAGAGAAGAGTTCATTGTCACAAACTGTTGCAGACCAGTCTAGTGCTAGGCACTGGAGGTTCCAGAGATGAGCAGGTCACAAGCCCTCCAGTGACAGCTCACCATCTCTCTGGGGTGTCAGCCCTAGGGACCATCACCATCAGTGACAAATTCTTTGATAAAGTATAAACTGCAGTTTTATAAGCTTGTTCTTACGCTGACGTGGGTCTTGGTTTTGGTGTGTCTGTGGAGAAGGAGAGCGGGCCCAGACGAGAGGAGGGAAGAAGACATATGTATCGAGCACAGTGCTTTTCACATACCCCCATGAAAGCCATAATCATTTCTCATTTTTGAGACCAGGCTAAAAGATCCAGTTACTTTATCAAGTTCACACAGCCAGTAAAGGACAGGGCTGAGACCTGAACCCAGACCTTCTGACTCTAAAATCCACGTTTGGGTGGTTGTATGAGTTCGTTTTCATGCTACTGATAAAGACATACCCGAGACTGGGTAATTTATATAGGAAAAGGGATTTAATGGACTTACAGTTCCACGTGGCTGGGGAGGCCTCACAATCATGGCAGAAGGTGAAAGGCACATCTCACGTGGGGTAAGACAGGAGAAGAGAGAGCTTGTGCAGGGAAACTCCCCCTTATAGAACCATCAGATCTTGTGAGACTTATTCATTACCACGAGAACAGCATGGGAAAAACCTGCCCCCATGACTCAATTACCTCCCCCCAGGTCCCTCCCACAACATGTGGGAATTCAAGATGAGATTTGGGTGGGGACACGGCCAAACCATATCAGTAGTTTTTTTTTTGTTTTTTGTTTTTTTCCCTTTACATGAAGCTGGGCTTAGATGGATCTGGAAAGTTTGAACAGGGATGTGAATGTGGGGAGGGCTGGGAGCCCCCTGGTGGTGATGGTGATCAGGGGATCATTGAAGACAGGAAAAGGGCTAATAACAGTAAGATAACTACTGTTAATTGAACACCTCCTTATGTGCTTGGTACTGTGTAAATTATTTCAAATCCCTATAACAACTTGGTAAGTTAGGTGTTATTCTTTTAATCTTTATTTTCTCTTATTTACTCTATTTTATCAATGAGATAACAAGCCCAGAGATTAACTGACTTGCTCTAGATCACATGGCTTCCAAGTGTCAGGGTCTAGATTTGAAACTGAAGAAAATATTTGAACCTCAAGAAAAGGATCAAAAACCTAGTTCCATAGGCTAATTCATTTGGTAATCATTGCTAAGTCCCTTTTCTGTCCTAAGTGCTGCAAAAGATCCAAGGAGGCGTCACAGGAAACTCCCTTCTTCTCTCCTCCCCCAACTCCCAGTTCCTACCCTCCTGTGCCAAGCCTCGTTGGAGGCATCAGAGGACAAGACAGATGTGCTTCCGACTCCTAGATGCTTCTATACAGTGGGCAAGTCAGACAGAGGGAGAGGCAGGGAAGGACACCACAGGGGCCTGCCCCACATCCAGGCCAAGGTGGGTCAAAGGTGGCGAGACCATCAGGGACCACTCCCCAGAAACAGTGACATCTAAACGAAGACCAAAGAATGTCAAGGAAAAGACAGTTTTGACGTAAGGAGAGAAAAAAGGTCTAGATCTGTGGCTCTCAAATTTCTCTTGCCTGCAGTAAAAATACACTTATGTTGCAATCCGGGATACATATACATCTACAATTTTTGAACTAAAACAAAAATTTCATGAAACGATGCTGAACCTTCCTGCAAGGGTGAAATCTGATATTTTCTTCCCTATTTAACTAGAATTATGAATGAGATGCCAACCTACAGTCTGAAAAACACTGTTCCAGATCACAGCCTGGAAAAATGAACCTGGCACAGACAAAAGTCCAGTTATATTCCGTGAGTTCAGACTTTGGGGAGGCAAAGAGGTTGGAGAGAAAGCTTGAGAAGTGAGGAGGGAGCAGCCTGGTAGAAGAAATAAAGCAACATCCCTACATGGTAAATGTAAGTGGACAGTAAAATGCAAAATGCATGTGGCAGAAAGAGCCTGCACTCGGAGGATCTGGTAGGGAGCGTGCCCTGCAGCTATTTTTCAGGGCCCTACTGCCTTGGGAGGCTGGAGCTGGTCTGGAAGAATGGCAAGAGTGTGGGGCCCGGGAGAAGGGGAGGTATGCGAAATAAAGCTTTTGGTGTTTGAGGAGAAATTCAAGAAACAAACCTGGCCCCTTCACATGGGTTCCAGCAATATTTATGAAGGGGCAGGGGCCTGGAGCATTCTCAGAGAGACTTCCACAGACAGTACAGTGCTCCAAGAAACCTCTGCCCCTGCCAAAACCCGCAGGGAAATGGGGGCTGTTATCACCCCGGGTTACCTCGCAGCCTCAGATACAGCCCGAAACAAGCCAGGAAATTGACTGAATTCCTGCTGGACTAAAGTTTTATAAGTTTTCCTTAACATAAGCACAGGGCGATATTTTTAGTTCTTTGTGTGTCAAAAAGGGCCCATAAATATTTCAGAGCTAAAATGTGTTCCACAAAATATAAGTCCTGGGTAGCATCTGTGTGTGTGTGCCTGTAAAATCGTGAATTTTACATTCCTTATTCCTTCGAAGTGTGGTCTTTGAGTCCTTTATTTTAAAGTGAGGGTGGGGAGGATGGGTTATGGTGGTACCTGTTCTTGTACCAAGTATTGTGTTGGGCTTTGTGCAAACCAGAGAAGGAGGCACTGCTATCCCCACTTTACCGATTTAGAAACTGAGAGTAGCAAAGTGACGCTCAAGTTCACACAACGTGCCAGGACTAGAATCCGGGAGCTCTGCTTCCGAGCTCTGTACTCTCTGCCATGGCACCCAGAGCACATTTCTCTGGTGCTGTCCCTTTGGGGAATCCCCGGCCTTTTTCAACAGTGAGACAGTGATTATAATAATGGTGGCTGGCTAAAAGCAAGGTCTTTATATGCATTACCTCACTGAGTTCTCACCACACCCAAAACCATCCCCATTTTATAGACAAAGAAACCAGGATTTAGGGAGGGTAAGTATCTTGCCTGGAAGGCCACAACAAAAAAGTGACAAAGCTAGCATTCAAACCTGTGTCTCTCTGACCCCAAGGTTCAAGCTTTTAATCATAACCTACACTACTTCCTGCATAGGTCATTCTGTATTCTAATTGGCTTAAAGGTTCTATTTGTCCTTTCACCTTTTTAGAAAACATTATTAATTCTTCTGATGAACTGAGTCAGCACCTGGCCTGGACTCCTGGGAGAAGTGCTTTTACAGCTGCTGCTTGACACGTGCCCTGTACAGAAAGAGAACTGTTGGGACAGAGACAGGGCTTTCCTGGGAGTGTGGTGGAGTGTGGCTGCATGCCCAGCCTGGCTGCTGGGACATCCCTAATCAGCGGCTGGCAGGCAGGTGACAGATGGTGCCGCTGTCTACAGGAGCCATCTTGCCCTTCTGTTAGAGAGCTTGTCAGAGGCTAGGTATCAAAGGGCAGACAGCTGCTGTATGGGCACTGCTTCTCTGATCCTGAGCTGCGGAGCTGGGAGGGCTCCCACCAGAGCTGCCTGACCCCCCAGAGGGCTGGGCATGTGCAGGGCCTGGGACACAATAGGCCTTCCATCAACAGGTGGTATTATGTTAGCTGTGTCTTCCAGATTCCTTGGTCCACATCCTTCCTGTCCCCAAAGCCACATACTAGCCAATAATTCCCTTTGACAAATGGTGGCATCTTAGAGTCAGAAAATGTGTTAGGCTGGGCACGGTGGCTCATGCCTGTAATCCCAGCCCTTTGGGAGGCCAAGGAGGGCAGATCACTTGAGGCCAGGAGTTTGTGAGCAGCCTGGCCAATGTGGCGAAGCCCCACCTCTACGAAAAATACAAGAATTAGCTGAGTGTGGTGGCACACACCTGTAGTCCCAGTTACTCAGGAGGCTGAGGCATGAGAATTGCTTGAATCTGAGAGCTGGAAGAGGTTGCAGTGAGCTGAGATGGAGCCACTGCACTCCAGTCTGAGTAATAGAGTGACACTTTGTTTCAAAAACAACAACAACAACAACAAAAAACCAAAGAAGAAAGAAAATGTGTTAGGATTGAAAGCAACATCAAAGGTCAGCTGATTCAAGCCCCATCAGGGGCCTGAACCCTCCTCAGTCCCATCCCTACGGAGCGGTCACACCAGCTCCAAAGCTGGGGACTTTACTGCCTCAGAGGGCTGAAACCTGCCTCCTTTTAGCTTCCTTCCATAGGCCTCAGCTCTACTCCTTGGGGTCTCAGGAAATAAGCCTAACGCCTTTGCCCCAGCAATAGTTCTTCCAGACTGAAGACCAGACTGGTCTGGGTATCTTTGTGTCCTCTCTTTAGATTGAACATGTCTCCCACAGTTTTCAAGCCCTCACATTTCTGGTGACCTTTTCCTTGGGTTTGTCCATCCTTGTTCCCTCTTTCCCAACCAACAAGGCTTTATGAGATCCTAGGGTAGACCTGGGGACAAGGGGTTGGAGCGGATGCAGTCTCGGTCCTCGAAGAGCCCTCAGGAATGTCAGAAGGACAAACACGTCTACAGGTGATTCCAGCACAAAGGACGCAAAAGAGCAACTAACACAGACACTCGGGGTAGGGGGGCACTGCACCAGGTGAGGTGGGCAGCAGAGGCTGCCTAGAGAAGGAATCCCTCGGCCGGGTCTGAAAAGCCAAGCAGGGGTTAACAGAGCAGGGAGAGGAAGACGATCCGTTTGCCTACCTGCCTCTCCCATTGTGTTGACTGGAATCCCCTGGGAGCCTCTTGGTGCAGCCTGAATGTCCCCCCGCACCCCTTTCTCCTGTACCCGACACATGTTCCCTTGGGGCACTTAGTCCCATGTGGCTTTTTTGGAAGCCAGACCCACTGGGGCCCCAAGTCCAGGGGGCCATTAGGACTCTGAGTTTCCTTGTAAGTGGCACCTTGGGAAATTGCCTGTCTCTTCTGTACTTCAGGCCCCAGGGAAAAATACTTCCTTCTTCCTCCCTAGAAAAACCCTTTTCCTAGAAAACCCCTTCAAGGGTCAAGTCTGAAACCCAGTTTGTTGGAGTGCCAATTCTCTGTAAAAACATTTTTTTTCCTGACTTTCTCTGGGCTTATTCTGGGACCACACTAGGAAATAGAGGGAAGCGGGAGAGAGGCTGATTAATCACACGTCCCCTACTGCGTCCAATCTTAACCTGTAATTACCTGGGCTCCCTATTAGGCCTCCACTCTGTGAGGTGAGAGAGGAGAGAGACAGAAGGGAAACCAGCATCCCAGAAAGGCAGGCATCAGTTGAAGGATTCTGGAAATGGTGAAACTCTTAGTTTTAACACAAAGGCCTCCTCAGCCTGAAGGAACTTCTTGGTCGAGCACAACAGCTGGACGAAGGGGTTGGTCCCTCTTTTCCTCTGTCTGCTCAGCCAGACGCTGGGCCTGAATTCATACAGCTTTGGGTCTGTGGGTAAGGAAGGATTTAGAGCCATCCTTTCTGCTCTTTAGGCCCAGAGAAGATGCTCTGCTGAGCAGGGAAGGAATATCACAATGGCTTCTCCGGGTGCCATCAAGGTACCTTGTGTGCACAATAGCTTCTTGTCTTACATGTCGTCTATGCCCCAGGCATACCTGACACTGATGCTATCACAGCAGCAGAGAGGATAGAAATCTAGAGGTCACCATCAGCCTCTGATCGCTGCTGGGAGGACAGCAGGGATTACCCAGGCCGTCCCTCCTGTCGGAGGTGATGTGTGTGTCTGTGTGTGTGTGTACACATGCACACATGTATGCATACATGCTTAATGGCTGCTGGCCCACTGCTCTGACTGTTCAGAAACCAAAGACTCTATTGTCACTCTGTTCACCAGGCCTTTTGCTATTGAGCCCTGGGGATGGAACTGGATCAAGCTCAGAACTGCTGCCCAACGGGTGTGGGCTCGGAGTGCTCGTGGCTGACACAGGTTTCAACATTGCTGGTGGGGCCGGGGCAGGACGGGCCTAGAGGAAGAAACTTCCTGTTGTATACCCCCAGCCCTTACATTTCCTCCTCACTTGCTATGACTCAAGCCGTCCCACAACTCGTGATGACTGAAGCCCACACAATAGCGGTTTGAAAGTGACCTCAGAACAGTCCTTCCATCCCACAGCTGGTGCTCACATGGGCTCTTAGAGCAGGTGAGGTGTCCTTGGGAAAGTCCCAAGGACTTGCTCTGTGCCTCGATTTCATCATCTGTTAGGAAAATGCCCAAACACCTGGATCGTTAACTTCATTGGTACTTACAACATCTTGATTCTTCCCCAATGCTAAGAACAGCTAAGAGGTACATCCAGGGTTTGCTGGGTTGAACCAAAGTGAATAAAAACATACAACTCTCCATATGTCACTTCCATGGTCCTTCTAGGTGCAAAGCTCTCTGATTTTCTCTTTGCCTAATGAAAGCCCCAAAGCTGGAAACCTTTGTGAGCCAACCCTCCCCCTTGCCATCCTCCAACTGGCTCTTTTTCTGTAGTATGAATCCACTTCCTTGGCCCCACACAAGCTCCCCAGATTTGTGAAGGGGGCAACTGATTGTGCCCTCCTGATGCTGCTGGAAATTTTGTTTTTAGAGAGGCGGGAGCTAAGGCTTGGGGTGTTGTGACTGGTGGTCAGCCACATTCCAGCAAGTGAAGAGCCAGAAGCTGTCGGCTCCATCCTGCTTCCTTCCATGGCCTCAGTTTTCTCTTCTGCAAAATGGGTTGGTGTGGGGGTGTCACGTTTAATCTATACCTGAGAACTGCCCTGATACCCCAGAAAAATGCACACGTGTGCGTGCGCGCGCGCGCGCACACACACACACACACACACGAATTTAAAATACTACATCTAGGACTCGAAGTTCTGTGAGATGCAATGATTGCAAAGGCCCTTGGGGAGGTGTGAATAGGGGTCCTCACAGCAGGAAGGGTGGATTAGTAAAGGCATCTTGGAAAGGGATGCTATGTAGAAAGCAAGGGTGAGAGATGTAGCTTTGGCAGAATTTCACTGACATCTCTGAGTATCCAAGCCTCAAAGGGGTAGAGGAAAAGGCCCATAATGATAGGAAAACCCTAACTGCCTGAAGCTGCCTCCATCTCTAATAATTAAAGGCAGACTTAACAGATATTAGGGCCCTCTTTCCAGCAGCTGGGTGGCCAGGCAACTTTTATTTCAATAATTAGCCGCTGTAAGTCACACAGAACTGGAGACAGATAAAGGCAGGGCCAGTCTCTCATGGAGCTAATTGTGCCCAGAGTTCTACACGCCTAATCAAGCCTTGTGCTGCTCCCATTCCTTTCATCCAAGGCCTCAAAGGACTTCGCCATTGGTAATTAAGTCTCATAAGTGCCGTAAAGAAAGGGATTCTCCAGGGCAGTCTGAATGGAGAAGAGGCTGCTGGGGTGGAGGTGGGGCAGGCAGCGTGCGGCTGACTCCAAGATGGGAACAGGGATCCAGGAATAGGCCCCAGTCCCAGAGCCTGTGCCATCGCAAGCCTTTGGCCTCTGTGCATTCTGTCCCTAGACAAGATAACGGCAGACTGGGTGGCTTCGGTTGGCCACCTCTTCTTGAGACTGGTTCGGTTTTGTCACCCAAAGCCTTTATACATTTCTCAACCTGGAGGATATAATTGTTAAAAACTCCAATTCAGGCAGGGGTAATTAAAAAAACTACACTCCCAAATTCTTAGTTAAAGGGGAACATGAGGGATACAGTTGCCCAAGCCCCATCTGATGCTTGAATTCCTTCTATGAGTCCACGTGGATAGCAGCCAGCGCTTGTTTGAGCTCCAGTGACAGGGAGCTTACTCCTAATACATTTCATTCTCTAAACTTGGCCTTGGGCAATTCATCCTGATAGTGAGCTGAAACTTGCTTCCTGTGACAGCCTTCCCAGCAGCCCTAAACTCCATGTGCCTTAGAACCTCACAAGCAAGCCAAAGACCTCCTCCCAAACCAAGACCTCTCTTCTCCAGGCTCTGGGAAGCAGTGGAGCACCGTGGTTAAAGACACAGGCTTTACACCAAAGGCATGATCAAAAAAAGAAAACTTGATAAATGGAACCTAACCAAAATTGAAAACTTGTGCTCTGAAAATCTCTTGAAAGGAGGAAAAGGCAAGCTACAGGTAGGAGAAAATTTTTGCAAACCACATATTAACAAAGGAAGGCCTAGTATCCAGAATATGTGTGTGTGTGTGTGTGTGTGTACACACATATATATGTGACACTTTCAAAATGCAACAGTGAGAAACAAACAATCCAATTAGAAAATGGCCAGAAGACATGATCCAATATTTCAACAAAAAGGATATATACACATGGCAAATAAGCACATGAAAAGATATTCACCATCGTTAGCCATCAGAGAAATTCAAATTAAACCACAATGAGCTATTACCATACACCTATCAGAATGACTGAAATAAAAAATAGTGACAACACTAAATGCTGGCAAGGATGCAGAGAAACTGGAGCACCCATACACTGCTGGTAGGAATATAAAAGTGTACAGCCCCTCTGGAAAGCAGGTTGGCAGTTTCTTAGAAAACTAAATATGCAATTACTGTACAACCTAGCACTTGTACTCTTGGGCATTTAATTTTCAGAAATAAAAGCTTAGTTCACACAAAAAGCTGTACAATGATGTTCATAAAAGCTTTATTCATAATAGCCAAGAACTGGAAACAGCCCAGATATCCTTCAACAGGTAAACAGTTAAATCAATGACAGAATGCCACGGAATACGACTGCATGATAAAAAGGAATGAACTAATGATACCAATAAATCACCAGGGAATTATGCTGAGTCAACAAAAAGCCAATCACCAAAGGTTTCATCCTACATTATTCCATTTCTATAGCATGTTTAAAATAAAAATGATAAAACTTTAGCAATGGAGAACAGATTGGTGGTTGTTAGGGGGTTAGGGATGGGGCAGGGGTGGGAGGGAGGTGGGTGTGGCTATAAAAGGGGACCGTGAAGGGAACTGATGTTGATCGAAATGATCGCTGTCCTGACTGCGTGTACTCACTTGCAGATGTGGTAAAATAGTATAGAAGTAAACACACACGCACACTCACTGATTCAGATAAATACAAGTAAAATGGGGAATCTGAATAAGATGAGTGGATTGTACCAACGTCAACATGCTGCTTGTGATATCTGTTCTTTTACTATAGTTTTGCAAAATGTTACTATTAGGAGAGACTGAGTAAAGGGTACACAGGCTATCCCTGTTATTTCTTATAATTGCATGTGAACTATAATGTTCTCAAAATTTTCAATGTAGAAAAAAGGATTTTTTTGGCTGGGTGTGGTGGCTCACGCCTGTAATCCCAGCACTTTGGGAGGCCGAGGTGGGTGGATCACGAGGTCAGGAGATTGAGACCATCCTGGCTAACATGGTGAAGCCCTGTCTTTACTGAAAATACAAAAAAAAAGTACCTGGGTGTGGTGGTGGGTGCCGGTAGTTCCAGCTACTTGGGAGGCTGAGGCAGGAGAATGGTGTGAACCCAGGCGGTGGAGCTTGCAGTAAGCTGAGATCACACCACTGCAGTCCAGCCTGGGTGACAGAGTGAGACTTTGTCTCAAAAAAAAAAAAAAAAAAAAGGGTTTTTTTTGTTTTTTGTTTTTTTTTTTTTGTCAGGCTTCGAGTCAGGCAGACCTGGATCTGAACCCTGAATCTCTTACATACTTCTCGTACAACTTTGGATGATAAACCCTCTGAGCCTCAATTTCCTTATCTATAAAATGTGGATAGTATCTACCACCTTACAGGGTTGTCTTGAGGCTCAAATGAAGTGATGCATGGAAAGGCTCAACCCTATGCTTGACACTTAATAAAGACTCAATCAACAGGTGTAAATGTTGCCTTGATATCCAGGAGAAGTATTTCTGTGCCTTCCCCTGATTCAGTTCTCACTCATGTTGTCTCCATCCTGGCCATTCTTCTCTGAAAAAGTTTCTTTTGGCTAATGTTACTCTTTAAAACACGCAAGGTTGAAAATTGAAGTCAGATACAGTCTTATTACCTGAAACTGCTCTGCATATACCCATGGCCCCACACTTTACATGCTATTTTGGCCAATTACTTGCCACTTATTTCCTGTGTAATGTCATTTTTCCTTAATAAGGTAGCAAGCTGCTCAGATTCATATTGACCTGTCAATTCTTAAGCATCTACTATGTACAGTCACCAATATTCATGCAAACACCACAAGCACATCATCCTGTATTTATTACTAAGTCACCAGAACAACTCTGGAAGTGAGGCATGGTGGTAGACTGCTATACTAATGGCTGCCAAGGAATCATATCTCCCGGTAACCAAACCCTTGTGTAGTCCCCCACACTAACTGTGGGGTTGGCCACGTGACTTGCATTGGCCAGCGGGCCAAGCGAATATCAGCAAACTTGAATCAGAGGCATGAAAAACACTTGAGCATTTGGGCTTGCCTTCTCCCCCTGCTTTTGAAAAACAGCCATCATGTAAAGAGGCCCAGGCTAGCCTACTTGTTGCTAGAGCCACAGGGCTGAGCCAACCAACACCCAGTAGATTATAGCCACACGGGTGAACCCAGAGGAGACTAGCTGAACCACCTAGCTTTGCCCAGTTCAAATAACTGACTCTTGGAAACAGGAACCAACATGCGGTCATTTTAAGCCACTGCATTTTAGGGTGATACGTTATATAGTGAAGGCTGGCTGACATAGGTATTTTTATAATTCCCATATTACTGGGGAGGAAACTGAGGCTCAGATCATTAAGGTACTTTAAAAATAAGAGGATCTGGGTCAGGTCTGGTGGCTCATGCCTGTAATCCCAGCACTTTGGGAGGTCGAGGCGGACAGATCTCTTGAGGTCAGGAGTTCAAGACGAGCCTGGCCAACATGGCGAAACCTCATCTCTACTAGAAATAGAAAAATTAGCCGGGTGTAGTGTAGTCCCAGCTGCTTGGGAAGCCGAGGCAGTGGGATCACTTGAACCTGAAAGACAGAGGTTGCAGTGAGCCAAGATCATGCCATTGCACTCCAGCCTAGGTGACAGAGCAAGACTCCGTCTCGCAAAAAAAAAAAAAAAAAAAAAAAAAAGGAAATGTTATAAGGGTAATAAGGATAATACTGCCTAGTGTTTAAATAGTACTTTAGAACTTACAAATTTCTAATACATTTTAATGTGATTTAATCTACCATCCTGTACCTTTTTTTGATAACTTATCAAAATTATATTTAAATAGTTGCTTAATTATATGCTCTAAGCTCTACAGAGGTGAGGACTGTGTCTCTCTTATTCAGCATAAAACCCAAACTTCTGTCCTTGCAAATAGTAGGCACTTAATAAATAATGGCTAATTGAACAAAGGAACAAATGCCTCTGAGTAGCTATGACCCTGTATTAAATAAAGAACTGAAGCTTAGAGAGGCAAAGTGCCTTGTTTCCAAGTCACATAGCTAGCAAAAGGCAGGAACCAGGGCTCAAATAAAGCCCAATTCTTTTGACTCTGAGTGCAGAGGTATGTCCTTAAATTTTCCATGCATCCCAAGGGTGAGACAGGCAAGGAAATGATTAACTACCCCACAGTTAGAAGGGAATGTTGTTGGATGAATTCCATATGTTTGAGGAATGCCAGTCCCCACGCTAAGAGGACTCTGATCAAACCAAGCTCCCTGCTGGAGCAGAAACATGCTGCATGGGAACCCTATTGCTTGGGATCAGAGATCGCGGTTAGCACATGTCCTGCATGAACTTGTACCATCCAGCCTCAAATCCCTACAAGGCTTCCAAATCAAACAAAAAGCCACCTAACAAACACAGGAGCACTGAAAAGATCTGCCCTCGGTCCTGGGCCCAGCCGTGTGTTCCTTAGTGAGGGATCAGGGATGTTAGCTCTGAGCTCTGTACTCTCCTGTTTCAGATGCTCCCTTCCCTTTACAAGGTCCTTCCTGCCGCTCACTGTACAGAGGTGACATTCTCAGAATGCCCTTAATCACTCTGCCCTGGGGGTGAAGGAGGGGCCCCTGACTCTAGCTGAGGAGGCCCTGTTTGCCTTCCTAGCGGTCACCAGGGTACACAGGACAAATGCTATGTTCCTCTACAGCCTCCAGGCTGCACACGCACTACAGTGGGCTCTTGTGGGCTGAGCAGAGCCTCCCTCAGCAACTGTGGCTGCCTCTCTACCTTCCAGGAGGGCCCCAGGCTGTTCTCTCTGTGGAGAAGCTGTGGCCCTTAGCCCCCGCAGCTGGCTAATGTTACACCTGGGTTACTGGAGTCTGGCTTCCCAGGGCCAGATCCTCACTTTGTTTTCTTGATTGTAGTTCTAAATTTGTTTTCATTAAGACACTCTGCCTGTCATTCCATCAGTTCTGTTTTTTTGGGTCTTTAATCTCAGTTGTGAAATGTACCAGTCTTGGAGGCTCCTTCAGCTGGAGTGGGCCTGCTTGCTTTCTCCAGGGCTGAAACCCAGAGGGTGATGGTATCTAGGGCCCAGCCTGGCCTCTGCTGGCCGGCAATGGTTCAGATTGTCTAGTATGGTGTTTCTAATGGAAAGCTCCTTCACATCTTGTGTCGCTGAGACCCTGTAGTGTGAGGAGACAGGGAGGGTGAAGGTCATCACCATCTGAACCTTATAGAGGAAGACATTCCCTGTTAGAGAGAAAGGGGTGCACAGCAGCCAAGACATCGGCTCTGCAGTCAGGAAGCCACGGTTCGACTCCCAGCTCTGTACGCCCCAACCTTGGGCCAGGGGCAGTTCATTTAACCTCTTTATTCCTCTATATCATCTTTAAAGCAGAGATAATCGACCTACCCAATAGGGTTGTTGAGAGGACTGAGTGAGTTAGAAGGAGCTTAGAACAGGCTTAGCACTTGGCTGTTTATATGACTACTAAGTATTATCAAGTATTTAATATGTCACTCTGGCCCAGATGCAGTTCTGGATTTCTCCAGCCCATTCACACTCTTGCATTAAGATGAATGTTCCTGTTCAGCATTATTTATTTATTCAGTGGTCACTGAACAAATATTTACTAGAAACCTACTATAGGCCCCAACTGTGCTGGAACTGAAGGTGACAAGGGTTTGGTTCTTGTCCTAGAAAGACAGAGCAGGCACCAGTTTTGAGCAGGTATGTTCCAGTTTGAATCTCAGCCCTGCAGAGCCATCCCGGGTCTCACTTTCCTTATCTGTAAGATGGACAGTTGTTTATATTCCTGCCATTCTGCCCCTCCTGCAGACCCACATGGTCATCTGGGGGCCTGAAGAGGGAAAATGTGATGGAGCCTTCCCAGACAAAGCCCTGGTCTTCCTCCAGCTCTGGCCAGCAGGGAGGAGAGGAGAACAGTCCCTGAAGCAATTACCTCGGGTCACTGTGCAGGCCTGTGCTCTCTGGGAAACCTGAACCACCTTCAAAGGGAGGGTTTGAATTGGCTTAGGCTCTGTGTCTGCTCCAAGGGAGCATCACAAAAGGGGATTAGCCCCCGAGAGGGCCAGGCCCCACAACAGGCTAGATAGCTGGAAACTGGCCCATTTTGCCTCGACCTTCCCAAGCTTCGGCCTGCTAGCCTCCTTCTCTTCCCATTCCACGAGCGCAAGGAAAGGGTGTTTAAGTCAGAGCCTGGTGCTAAACAGGAAATAGGAAGGGCCCAGAGAATGACTTTTGGCAAAATCTAAAAGAAAAAGTCTGGGCTTATAATTTGGTCTATGACAAGCAATTGGATCTACCTCACCAGAGGGAAGGGCCCAGGCCTTACCTGGACCTGGCACTTCATGATGTACACAGCACTGCCAATCACACTGCCCCAGCTAACCCAAAGAAGCAGGTTTCATATCCTCATCCCAGTGGTTCAGTGAGCGAATAGCAAGTAGTATCCTTGCTACTCAACGTTTGGCCCACAGACTAGTAGCAATCCAATGGCCACAGTCAGAGTGTGGGGTCTGGCTCAAGAGAGCTGACTTTGAGACCTGGCCTTGTGATGTGAGGTGAACGATACTAATACACCAATAACAAGTACACACAGTGGCTCTCATTTGCGGGGCTCCCACTAGGTGATATTTGTGTGCTGTCGTGTTGCCACTTTATAGAAACAGAATCAGAGAGGGCAAGGGTTTGCTCTACATCACAGCACTTCTTAAGGGAGCTGGGATTCAAAGCTCCACACAGAGAGCCTCCATTTTTCTAGCTATATCATGGAGGTGATAAAGATCAGCCACATTTAGATGGAAGTGTCACAGGGGCAGGCAGATGTGGCTTTGAAGCTGTGAAGTACTATACAAACATTTGTTTTTCTTGTTGAGGGAATTAAGCCTCCACCAGGAGAAGTGACTTGTCCAAGGTCACCCAGTTGGCAAGGAGCAGAGCTCGGACTCTATCGCAGTGTTCTGATGCCCAATGTCCCTTCCACAAGGCTGCAGCTGCCGTCTGCAAGAGGATTTCCCTGGTGCAGGACAAGGGCTATGAATCTGCAGGAGCAATCAGGCTGATGTTATTTAAATACTTGGCTATTAGAAAAATATAACAACAAGCAGTTGAGAATAAATGCCAAACCTCTAATTGGTTAGAAACACTACCTGGGGGCACAGATATTTGTCAGTGTGACTGATGCTTCCTGCTTAAATGCAACATGCAGACACCCGTGCAGAAGAAAGGCAGGTGGTGAGCTGGCTATGGCAGCAAGTGAAGAGGGCTGCACTGTTTAGAAGGCATGGCTTGCATCTGGCAACTCACTCGTTCTGCATTGCATCCCTCTGAAGGGAGAGTTGTCACACTCCCATTACTGATGAGAAGTCAAGGTACAGAGACACTCAGGACTTAGCCAAAGTTGCACAGTCTGTAAGTGCCTGGGCTGGGATTTGAACCCCACACTGTTATATTCTAAAATCTCAACTCCAACCCCTGTGTGCCTCTGCCTCCCATACTACTTTTGGCGCTTAAGAGGGAAGAGGTAATATGTTTGGGGTTTTGGGAACTCAAGCCCCGTCCTTGGGACTTGCTGGCTCACCACTCCACCTCTGCCCATCATCCTTTCCTAAGTTCCTTGTTCAACCAATGTCCCTGTGTTGAGCATGAGGCTGCCAATATGGGTCGTTTATTGTCCTATCTTGTGCGACTTCACTGCCTAGTGGGAGAAACTGAGCCAGAAACAGATAATCCCCATCCCAGATCCTGCTGAAGGGCTGCCTCCCTCACCCATTCTGGGGTTGTGGGGGGAGTCAGGCTGGCTGATACTTGTGAGAGTCTGGAGGTGCAGTGGGAAATGTCAGACATTGGCAGTCAGGAGAAAGGGGAAGGAGTAGGTTGTCAGGTTTTAGAGCTCTTACTCCCAGGCCAGCCTAGGCACTTAATTATTTTTTATGTGATTCACATATTGGGCCTCCATTTCGAGTTTCATTTAAGCAATCAGATCTTTGTTTAAAAACAAGTTAGAAAAACCACTGCCTTAAGACATATTCTCTATTTGGACTGGCCTGAGTGATTTATATAATATTGGCTTGTCAGCCTGGGATAACTTGATTCATTCATTCTTCCTGTTTTCTCATTTAAGAAGTCTGTCATAAATAGCTAATTTATTCCTTTTACATATATCTATTGATTATCTGTTATGAGCCAGACACCATTCTAGGTGTTGGAGATATAAAAAAAAAAATTAATCTCTCATCCTGCCTGCGTTCCTCTACCCTATGGAAGAAGCTTCTTTGCAGTCTTCAGCATATTTTTTTTTAAAAAGCAAATCAGACCACAATCCTGTCCCTGCTCAGAACCTTCAGTGGCTCCCTACTGCCTAAAGCCTTGCTGCTCAAGGTGTGACCTACAGACTAGTAGCATCAGCATTACTATGCTTGCTAAAAATACAGAATCACAGGCTCTCCCCAAGACCTACTCAATCAGAATCTGCAATTAGATCCCCAGGTGCCTCCTATGACACTGAGGTCTGAAAAACACAGACCTTCACATCCTGACACCTGATGTAACCTCTCCCATCTCATCTCCACCCTCTTTTTTCAAATATACTTAGTGCCACTCTGGCCTGCACCCCTGTCATCTCCTGCATCCAAACCTTTGTACGCATGCTGCCCTCCCCTAGAATACCCTTCCCCTCATGGCTGCCAGCTGTAATTCCTTCCTTCCTTGGAAGTCACGCTTAAATCCTCCAGGAGCTTCCTTAGATGCCCTCCCACCTGCACCCTGACTTCATTGCCTCGTCATCCCTCACTTCCCCAACCCAGCGCTCCTGGATTCTGTTGGAGAGCTCAGTGCTCTGGAATTTGTCTATTACTTAGGTGGATGTTGGTCTTATTCAAAATATGGTGAGCTCTGGAGGCAAGGGGCAGGCCTTTTTTTTTTACATCCCTCCTTTCCAACTCCATCTCTGCTGCCAGGCACTGGGGATGCAGATGGAATTTAGAGCCTGCCTTGGGGAGCGCCCAGTCTGGTGGGGCAGGCTGACTTTCAAAGTAATGAGTGTACATACATGTTCTTGACACAGGTTTGTGGCAATGCATGAGATGTTTACTGAGCTGAACCATTTTCAAGGCTGAGGGAGCCAAGTGAATGATCACTGACTCCCCTCCTCATGTACCTTTCCAGTAGACCTTCCATTCTCCCCTGAGGGAGAGCCCCTGACTCCGAGGCCAAGTTCTCAGGAGACTGAGTCATTCCCATGGACCCAGCTCTGCCCCCCACCACATCCTGGCGACCAGGGGCCACATCAAGTGTGGCCTCTATCTTCTCACATGGCTAGCCGAGTGTGCACAATTGTTGGGAAATGAAATGCTCACAGCCAGCCAGGCCTGGAAAGAGCTCATGCTGCTTATTTTAACTAAAGAGTAGGCGGCCAGTCCTCATCATTCCCATCCCATGCTCTATGAGTCAAGTTAATAAATTAATAAAGTAATGCATTAATTAATAGATCCATCAAACATTTATGTGAACACCTATTTTGTGCCAGGCCATGGAGACAGACGTTTGGAACACAAAGATAAATGGCTTCTGGTTGCTGCTCCCAGCTGAGACTTTTCTCCTGGCTCTCTAGAATCTGGAGAGCTGGCTGCTAGCCCTGGATCCCTTGTTTCCTGAGGTAAGTTACTCTAATTCTCAGAGCCTCGTTTTCCTTGTCTGCAGTATGAGGATTGTAACCACTGAGCTGTCTCACAAACTTGAGAGGCTCAAACAGAATTACATATCAAGAGTACTTGGTAAGTTGCACAATGCTATACTAATTGTGCAATGGTTACTGAGACAGGTGGTGTTAGTGACTTAACCCAAGAACCATTCTCTACCCTCTTTTCCAGGCTAACACAAGCCAAATTTTGCTTGAGAAAGCAACACACTCAGCCCTGGGGCAATGAATCATAATTTGGCTAAGGCAATCAAGACAAGTCTGCTTCCTCTTTGCCAGATACTCAACTTCCCAGTCTCCCTTGCAGCTAATGGTAATCATATGACCCACTTCTGGCCAGTAAGATGAAAAAGGAAGTTCATTGGACTGGCAGAGGGAGTTTGGGAGGAATTTTGCTGATGACACTTGTTCTTCTTGACATAAAGGTGAGCTCTGCTGGCCATCTTGGGATCCGAAAGTGACAGGCATGAGGACTACAAGTCACCTTTAAGGAAGGTGGAGTAGAGCAACTTTCCCTTTCTACGTCCCCCATCCCTGGGGCCCCACTCAAGGCACCATCCTCTCCTGGGTGGAGGCTACAGCCTCTGATCATCTGCTGTATGATGATTCATTGTGATGGAAAAGTGGGAGGAGATGCTGATCCTGAAAACAGTATTTACGGTCCAGTGTGGGAAGTCCTTGGGGCAAAGAAAGCACTAGACACAGTGGGAACAAAGGGTTGGGGGGGAGGCCCAATCCACAGTGGGGATGGCTTAGAGGTCAGAGATGCTGGCGGAGGAGTTAGAATGCATCCCCATGTCTCTGTCTCATAGGTGCAAGTCTCATCCATACAACAGGACAACTGTCCCAAAGCCAGGGCTTACAGTCTTCTCCTCCTGGAGCCTCCATTGCTCTCAACTCAATAAACACTAACTAAGACTTGCCCAAGGCTATATACCTTGAGCCAATGCCAAGCCAAGTCTTCACATCCCATCTTTATGGTTTAGGCTTATGCTGTCCAATATGGCAGCCACCAGCCAGGCACAGGTAGCTGAATTTAAATTTCTAATTAAAATTAAAGTTAAAAGTTGAGTATCTTAGTCATACTAGGTACATTTCAAAAGTACAATAGCCACATGTGGCTAGTGGCTACTGCATTAGAGACTGTAGACATAGTCCATCTCATCTCCATCATGGCAGAAGGTTCCACTGGACAGAGCTGGTCCAGAAGCTTGAGATAATCAGAAAATAACTCACAGATCCCTGCCTAGAGAGCACAGGCCTGCACAGCAAGCATGGGTTTTGGGGCCAGACGGCCTGAGTATTTGGATGGAGTAAGGAAAAAGGACAGGAGAGAACCCTTTGTGAGTGCCTGTGATGTGCCAATCAGTGTCCTGTGTGCTTTACATCCGCTGGCCCATTTATCCCTCACAGCAGCTCTGTGCAAGTGTCGTTTTTAAATTCCATGTGACAGATGAAAACATAGAGCTTAGGGTGTGAAAAAGAGTTATCCAAGACCCCATGCCTAGGAAACAGGGCTGGGATATGGATCAAGATCTGACTCTGAACCATATTTATCTACCGTGCCTCTTTTCCAGGATGTCAGGTTTGGAGGTGTTTCCTCCCCTCACTCCCTTGTGAAAGAAAGGGGTGAATCAGTGAGGAGTGTCAAATTCCAGTAGGCATGGGGGGTGGGGGATATTGTCCACACAGGCCCAGAGGGAGGCAGTCCTCCCTTCAGCTCTGACTGTCTCCCCTGCCTGGGAGGCTAGGTCATAGGGCAAAATCATTCTTTCCTGGGCCTCCTCTCCCAGGCTGGGCTGTTGCTATTAGAGGCCTCTGTAAATCAGGCCCCAGTCGCCCCTGGAGACTCCAGACCAGTGGGGGAGGAGGTCCTACTGCAAGAAGATCAAGGTGCTAGGGCTCTCCCAGGGAGTTTGCGGAAGATTCAAAGGCTGGGGCCTGATTTATGAGGCTGCCTGTGGCTCCAGGCTGTCCCAGATCAGTGCCTGCACCACCCTTAAACTCTGCATTAGTCCAGAGATGTGTCAAAGGATCTGAGGCCAGACCCAGGACAGGGGCAGATCTGTCCCTTCTCCCCTGCAAGGAGGCCTGGAGTCAGCCATGCCTGGCAGGAGATGTGTCCATGTCCAAGATCTTGCATCAGCCTGGGCATTTTTTGGCTCTGCCTGATAGGGCTGGGGAGACGGGGGTGAAGGAGCAGGAGCAGGCCCCTCTTGGAAATGGGGTCCAGGCTGCAGTCAGGAAGCTCTGCCCACAGAAACAGCCCTAAAGCCAGCCTCCACTCCTCATGGCAACCCTTTCAGAGAGGGACGACTCTCCCTTTTTCATATGAGGAAATGGAAGCTCTGAGAGGACAGGTGCCACGCCCAGGCGGTAAGCAGCAGGGCAGGATTTGAACCCAGTTCTGATACTGAAATCTCTGCTTCTTGCCCTCTGCCTCCTTGCACAGTACCCCACACTTAGTGAGTCTTTCTCCACCAACTCCAAAGACAAAACTTCCAACCCATATCATTAACGGCAAGTATATATTCCTTTGTCCTCTTCCAAGCTCTTCCATTGCCCTAATGAGTGACGAGAGGACACTGCGTTATCTGCCCTGGGAAGTTTATAAAATGGGATGCACTCCCTTACCAGGGCTGATATCTGGGCTGGCAACCTGCCAGGACAGCCAGGGACCCAGTGACCTCCAGAGGCCCTTCTAGTTTGAGCCCCCTCTGGTGACTAACCTGGTCCTCCCACCGGGAAGGAAGCAAACTCCCCAGTGCTCACTGAAGCCATAATGTTCTCAGTTCTTAGCCACTGTAGTACTAGTTTCCATTTAAAGACACATGCCCAAGAGGTGCTGGGTCACTCAGCCATCACTATTTCCTTCAGTAGTCTGGCAAAGTAAATATTTTAAATGTGGTTTGCAGAAGCTTATAGGAGTTAATGCCTCACAGATAATAAGTAGCATAGTTAGGGGTCAGCCTGGCTTCATTTGCTTCCCACACCCTGTGCTCCCATGGCAGCACCTAGCCTCTAACAGCAGGCCAGGCCGGGAGAACCCAGGGAGGGTCTCTCATGTGCCATCCGATTGCCATCTCTTTGTTCCTCTGCCCAGATGGTGTCTCACTTCCAGGCAACGATGCACACAGAAGTTACGGATGTGGATACTAGAGTCAGAGCCTGGGTCTGGATTCCAGTGCTGCTTCTTAACAGCTGTGTAACTTTCCACAAGTAATGGAACCTCTCTGGGTCTCCGTTTCCTGTTCTGCAAAATGGGGATACTATCTACTTGCCCCAGGGACCTGCTGTGCTGAGGATCATTCCCAGGAAGCACCTAGCACCACGCTGGGTCCTGGTAAGTCATGACAAATGTTCACTGTCACAATGGCCCCGCTTGCCCTGGTGCTCGGCACCAGGCTGACATCGAGTACACAGTCAATGAAGAAACAAGGAGACTCTGCAAGGAGATACATTAGGATGATGTACTGACAAAACCTTGGGAAAACTGCTGGTGCCTTTCCAGATGGAGCTCCTCAGGATGGCCTGCCACTCCAATAAACTCAGGTTCCTAGAAAGTCTCTCCCACCCTACCCCACCTCCACTCTGTAAGCCCCACCCAAACCAGGACAGCAGCAATTCTCCCCTTCCCCTGGTGTGCCTTCCTCGGTGGTCTGTTTCTTTAGGACAGGAAAGCAGCTGTCTGGAAGGCACCCAGGGAAGCCACTCCTTGGGACATGTCCCCTGACCCACCCCGGCAAGGCTGGGATGACAGAAGGACAAACCCAGCCAAACATATGGACCCGTGGCCCAGGATAGGCAACAGCTGGGCCACTGCCTGGCTTTTCTTCTGTTCCTTGGAATAATCTGGCAATGAGAAGACATAGTCTCAGCAACTTATAGACATTTTCCCAGGAAATCCTAACCTCTAAGGGAACAATTTGCTCCATTCCCACACATTTCAATCTACTTATTTGGAAGACCAATCTTTGCGTGGGCACGCGCGCGCGCACACACACACACACACACTTCACATGGTCTTGTGTATAGTTACACAAAGCTGATAACAGCAACCACTAATGTATGTGCTAAGTAATAAAAATAGCTACTATATTCATCATCATCTCATATAGTCCTCACAACAAGCATTGAGATAGGGGCTTTATCCCCATTTCACAGATGAGGACACAGAGGTGGACTGCCTTTCAGAGAGCAAGCTGCTAGTCATGGTAAGGCTCACATCGGAGCCCAGGTCTAAGAACTCTGGTACCAGGAAACCACTCCCTTTCCTGGATTTGCCTCCTCCACCTGTTCTTAAGGAGTTCACCTTGTTGGAGAGGTTTTCTTTCCTTGGTTATGTTTTCTATTCTTTGGGTAAAGTTGACAAAGTGGGGTTCTTTTTCAACGCCAGAGTCTGTGTCCCTGGAGACTCAGGAAGGAACCAGAAGTTGCACTTTCCAATATGGATTGCCTGCTAATTTTCCAAGGCAGCTCAGCCCCTGCCAGTGTCGCCTCCCTCCTCTGGGCTGAGGGCCCAGGAACCCAGTCTCAAAGTTCAGCTTGCTTCCCCCAGTACACACACATTTGGAAATTGAAATTTCCCACATTTTCACCACACAAAAACCAGGTTGTATTTTTGTTCTCTTCAAAATATCCCAAAGGAATTTTTCCTACCCCATGAACTTTCTCCAAAAATAAGTAGAAAAAGTGAAGACCATTTTGCCCTGTAAGCGGAGAATAGAAAAATCAACATGCAGAGTGGCGTTTCCAGGAAGTTACAAAACAGCGAACATACGAATCCATCTCAACACCATTTGGCAACCTTGGGGATACAGTAGATGATATTTCTCACCCACAAACTCCTCACTGAGTTTATATTAACATTTTGCTTTTTAAAAAAATAAAAAACGATAAAACAGAATCTGAAAAAGGTAAGAAGCCTTAATAAATTAACTCCACCTGGATTAAAATTTGGAGTCAGCACACTGACCACCAGCAAATAAAACATGGAACTACACAGATAACTTAGTAACACAAAAACGATAGTGGCCCAAGATAAATTAAACTTGCAGCATAAAGGTTGAAGCCAAGGAGAGGAAGGGAAGTGTTTATCCCATAACTGATGAAGACTGCAAAGAACTAAGTACAATCGTAAAAGTACATGGATTATTCTTAACTCACCAAATCATCCATTCCCAGGATTGTCTGTGATCCTGGTCTGGGCTTCCCAGGCCCCTGTATCTGCTGCCTTCAAAACTCTGCATGCAGGTCTCTTGTGTCTCCCCCGCCCCATCTCCCAGCTCAGTGAGAATCATCTTTCACTGAGTCTGATCACATCACTCCCAGTTCTGCTTATCTCTCCTCACTTCCCTTCTCAAAGCCAAACAGCCAGCTCTGCCCCCAGGGCCCTTCTTCCCACCCCTGGCTCCTGGCAGCCTCCTCCCCAACCCCTGCTCATCACTTCCCAGGAATTTGCTTTAAGCAAGGGACCTGCCTGTGCACTGGCCTCCACTCGGCATGAGTCTGAGAGAGTTCAAATAGGAAGCAGGAGCCTTAGATACCATCTACTCCCAACCTCTCTCCTGAGGAGGACTCACCCTAAAGATAAGCTGGCTGAATCCATCAGAATTTGCTCCCACCTCTCCAGTAACTGGGAGCTCATGCACATCCGTAAGGAAGAGACGCAGACAGAGGACGAGGTTTACAGACTAAAAGTCTACATCCAAACCCATCTCTCCCAGCTACCAGCTGTGCCATGCTGGGCAAGTGATGGGACTTCTCTGGGGCTCAGACCTTCCATCTGGAAAATGAGGCTAACAAGTCCTACCTCACAGCCATCAACAACATCAGGAACATCATCATCATCATCTCTGGACAATTTCAGCATGAAAGGAACGTGGTATTGAAGCTAGTGAGGCCTGAATTGGAATCCCAGCTCCAGAACTTGGGGAAATGAGTGAACTTCTCTGACTTTCAC
Organism: Piliocolobus tephrosceles; assembly: GCF_002776525.5. NCBI lineage: Eukaryota > Metazoa > Chordata > Mammalia > Primates > Cercopithecidae > Piliocolobus > Piliocolobus tephrosceles. Next base: position 69,288,263 of record NC_045446.1, read on the forward strand.
TTTCCCCATCTATAAAGTAGGGATAGAAAGGTCTCCCTCAAAGGGTGACTGTCTAGATTGAATGAGATGACGCATTAAAAATGGCTTTGCAAACTGTTTAATTGGAATAAATATAAGCATTTTTTTCTGCTGAGCTGAAACCTGACTTACAGTAACTCACCTCAGAGCTTCGGTACACAGAGATGTTCCTGCCACAAGGGCCTCCTCCTGTTGGAGGAGCCCCACTCCTCAGTCATTCCTGGGGGTGTCTGGTTTGCCTTGGGCACCACCTGGATTCCCCTCCTGCCAGGGGTGCATCTGAGGGAGTGCTGCTGGGATCTCCTTGTGTGGGGATCTAGCCCCAGTGCCTTTGCTCCAGACCCTCTCTCCTTTGCAGGCCCCCCCTGCAGTTTTCTGTGGAACATCCCATCCCCTTGCTCATGTCCTTTTCCCTGTCGTCCCCATGGTGTAAATTTAAGGTCCATGGGGAGAGGTTAGAGTCCTGGTGTTCTCTTTGCCTCTGTGGTCCTGAAGTAGTCATTTCCCCTCCCGAAGGCACTTGCTCCCTTGGGTCTAAAACAAAGAGGTGGATGGTATCATCATCAGGTCTACTGATTGCAATGATCATCAAAACTATTTCATGCAGATTTTCCCCAAATGAATTTGACCTTGAATACTCCCCCACTTTCCCCTTTAATTTTCCAGCAGAGCTTCCCAGGGATTGTTTAGGAAGGACTGGGACTACAGCTCTTCAGTGCTGACACCCTGTACATCTGCATGCTCTTTAAGGCAAGATCCCCGGAGACCTTTTTGTAATCCTCACAACAAGGAATATAAAAATTGGCCATGATTGCTTCTAGATTGACAGAGAGCACAGCAAGCTCTGCTGTCACCATGTGGCTCTTGTTAATCTGTACCCATCTATCTGCCTAGCAAACACCTGTAATGCAACCTTCATGGGTGCCCACGGGGGTTTTAATAACTGTGGAGCTTTTTGTTTCTCCTGCATTTGTGCAGCCATTTGCTGCCCCAAGTACGGGGAGATGCTGTTCATAGCAGTTTGGCAGCAGAAAAGGGCTGTCTGGTTGAACACTTTAACACCAGGGCCATTTTTAGCAACTTTAGCAGTCTTTGCCTAGTACTCTCAGGTGGAGGAGGGGAGACAACCACGTATATCCCTCCTCTGAGCACGTTTCCTTGTCTGTAAAATGGGTATAAGGATATGCAAATCATAGGGTTTCTGTAAACATCAAATGCTATAACAAATACACGGAGAACAGCATATAGCACACAGTAGGCAGTTTTTTCACACTTTGCTCAACTTACAAAGCTCATCCCCCTTAGGTCCCCGCCCCCTCCTACACATCACTGACATCTAGTGGGAGGTCTGGGTAACTACAGGTGTGAGTACCCAAAGCTCCATCCTCTTCCGTGCCCAGTGGACCTGGTTTCAGGGATTGTGGTTTGTCTTCTAAGTAGTGTCAGCCAAGACCTGCCTCCGATTTTCCAGGCATTTCCATATTTATCATCTAATTTCATCCCCATCTCAACCTGCAATGGTGAATAGCTTACAATGACAAAGGGAGGCTCATAGCTAGTTGTGGGGCAGGACTGAGGTCTGCCCTCGACGGTAAATTCCCTGAGGTTAGGGAATTTGTCTATCTCATTTCCCACCATATCATCCCCGTACCTATGGCACTGCTTGGCACACAGTAAGTTCTCAGTAAATATCTGTAGGAGCAATGACAATTTTAGGAAATCCCAGTCTGTGCCAGTCCCCCTCCAGTTTAGAAGTCCATATGGTGAAGGGACTTCCTCCAAGTGACAAGTGGCAAAACCTGCTCCAGGAATAAATTTATGAGGAAGCCCCTCCCTGTCTCCTCCCAATGTGTTTTCAAGTGGACAAAAGGTATTTAGGAGGGGTGTTCTTAACCTTCCACTCCCCTTAGCTGGAAAGGAGTCTGCCTGTGTCCTCTGTCCATTTTCTCCAGGCTCTTTCCCAACCCCCAGAAAAGTTCACACCAGACTGAGGTAGGGCAAGAAGTGAAAATGGAAGCTGCAGAGGCATGTGGGCTGGGGCTGGGGAGAGTGCTTCTCTGGGGGAGGGTTGCAAAGCATCCAGGATTTTAAAGGAAAGTAAGAGAATAACTGTAGGAGGGCAGCGACCTGGGAAGAGGGGATGGGATTAGGGGCCATCCCCGGGGTTTCAAAGGTGGCATCATTTTCTGTTTCTTAAGCCAACTGGTGGGGCCATGAGAGTTTCTCATGATTGTTTACATTGCACACATTTGTTATAAACACTCTTCATAGTAGATAAAAATTTTTCATAATAAATATTTTAAAAGATACATAGGAGAAGCTGATGTCAGTAAATGCACAGAGAAAAGGCAGCTTTTAAGCAGTTTTTCTGTGGATTTGGTGTTTCTTGATAACTTCTGAGAAATATTAAGTGGAAGTCTGAGTTATTCTGACGTTATTTCTGATTGCTGGGCCATGTCTTGACCTTGTCGTGCTCCAGGACTAGCACGCAGGGTCCTGGCTTTACAGCCCTTACTTTGGCTTGACTTTGAAATGGATTGACATGGCAGAGAGGCTCCTGATTGATAGAAGCAGAATTAAGAAACAGTCGCATCCTGGAGGGCTGAGTAATCCTGCACAGTGCTTTACTTCTCTGGGTTCCTTGTGTTACGTGGGTAAATGATGCTCTGCACCTCACTTTCCTCTCAGGACTGGTGTGAGGATTTAATGAGAACATGCAAATGAGGGTGCTTTGTAAACCAGAAAACATGCTGTAACTGTGGGACGACTATTACCATAAGCACTCCTGGCAGAAAAGTACTCTGAAAATGACATAAGGTGCCCCCAAAATGTGAGGCATTTATGTTATAACTGGGCATAACGTTCAGCCAAGGTTTCCTGGAACAGAATCAAGTCTTCATACCACTCCAGCCAAAACAGGTGGAAAGTGCACTTGGCAGCTGTCTTCTAGTAACAGAAGATTTATGATGAGAGACCGGATAGTGCCAGGGCTAAGAACCAGACTCCAGGGCCAGATCGTGTGAGTTCGAGTCCTAGCAACACTTTCCACTGGCTTGGGCAAAGTGTGACCTTGGGAAGTTTCTTAACTTCTCCATGCCCCAATCTCCTGATGTATAACACGGGCAAAACAATGGTAGCTAGAGCATAGAGCTCTTCTGAGAGTTAAATGAGTTAGTATGTACAGTGCTCAGGACAGGGTCTGACACGGAGGAAGCTGCCGTCAAGTATAGCAGTTATCAATGTTAGTACAATATAGGCTCCGTTTTCTGAGGGAAAAATAAACAGAAGGAACAGGCATCTGTTGCAGTCATACATTGGAAAGCTGGGTTAGACACTTGGAAGAATTTCCTGAGAAGGTCACACAGTGCTCATCGTGAAATTTGGGGGATCCCCAGGAAGCTCCCTCTTGGTCAACCATGGGCCGGTGCAATGGTAAAGCTGAAGCTCCAACACTCCTCAGCCACCCTTCCAAAAATATGAGAATATACCTTGGGTCCTGGAGAAGCCAGCGCTGAGCTAAGTAAATAATAGGGGAATGCTGAAAAATGACCCACGGCCTTGTCCCTGCTCCCAAAGCTCCTGGTACCTGGTAGACATCTGTGAGATGTTATGAGGGTTCAAGGAACAGCACATGTGAAGCCCTCGGCACGGTGCCTTGCACACGGTAAGCACCATGGTCATTGCTACCTCTTTTGTCTGTCCATCTATCCACCCATCCTCAAGTGATCTTTCCAAAGCAGCTCTGTCCAAAAAGGACTTTCTGTCACAACACACACATTCTGTGTCTGCGCTGTGCATGTGGCCAGCTAGCCACCTGCGGCTGTTGAGCACCTGCGGTGTGACTAGTGTGACTGAGGAACTGAGTTTTTCATTTAACTTTTTTTTTCCAGATGTTCTTATGGATTTTTTTAAGTCATTTTTAATTAATTTAAATAGCTGCCTGTGGCTTCTGGCTACCATATTAGACAGCATAGTTCTAAAGCCAAAACAGAGTCATGTCACTTCTTGGTGTCAAGTTTTTCCAAGTCTCTAGTCCCTTTGATATGCATTCAGGACCCAGTACAACCTCCAGGTGAGAGGCGGTTCCCTGCGCTCATCCTGCCCTGAAGCCACATGGAACAGCTCACGGCTCCCTGAATACACTGGCGGTGCCTCTGTCCCTCTGCTTTCAATGCCCTTTCTACCTTGTCTGCCTGGTAACCTCTTCAGGAAGCTTTCTCGGCTCTCCCCATAATCCAAGGAGGGTTGGGACACCCCCTTGGATGGCTCCTCCAGCCTCCAGGACTCCCCTCTCCCCTGGGATTTACTCAGCATGGATCAAATGCATATTAGAATAAAATAATTTTGTATGATTATAGAAATAATACATTGTTATTGCACATAATTCTGATTGCTCCCTGAGGGATGACCAGGGCCACGTTGTAAGCATTTCTGTGGCTGGTGCTCTGGGGTGCATAGAGATCTAGAAGACCCAGTCCACTCTTGTGGGACCACAATGCATCCCCTTCAGGTGGAATCACGGACTTCCACCAAGGCCCTTCCACTTCCCAAGGCCCGTCCTCTTAGCATCACTCGCATACATTACTGCATTTCATCAGTCCTAAGATGCCAGCAATTGCAAGATGCACCATCGATTCAGTAATAGCCTTTGTGAGGCAAGAAAACAAACAAAGCACAACCTTAATGTACACATTGATTGTAGGATACTTTCTACTTTCAGAAATGTCCAAATGTAAAGAATAAAATTGCTGAAAATCAAGGAAAGTGAGGCAAACTGTGAGCTGGCCTCTAGGGAGATGTCCCTTCTAGAGACTCATTCCGCAGTGGCCACTTGAAGGACACTTTCCTCTGCTCCCCGCTCGCTGTCTTAGGCCAACTGCTATCTGATTGGGCCTCCAGAATGGAAGGATTCAGATGGGTCCTATGGTTGTATAAATGGACCAAATGAATATTAGAATAAACATTTTTTCTGGATGATAGAAATAACACATTGTAATGGCACCTAATTCTCTTTTAGACAGGGCCTTTGTATTAGCTGTTTCTTCTTCTTAGAACACTCCTATCCCAGATTTCATTTGGGTCTCTCTTCCCCATTTTTCTCAATCAAATGTCCCTCTAAAGAGTCGTCTTCCCTTCCTAGCTGAATTGGTCTCACCTCCCCCCGCTCTGTCAGTTTTTCTCAAATTAACCATCTCATTTTCTTCCCAGCACTTACCAGCATTTGGAATTAATTGTCTAATTATTTATTCTCTGTCTTTCCCCAGCAAGACAGTAAGCTTCTGAAAAGCAAGGATTTTGTCTCGTAAGTATTCAAGAAATTTTTGTGAGTAACTGAAAGTACAGAAAAGAATAATAAAAAAAAAAAAACAATAAGGACTCCCTGTGTCCTCACTACTCAGAATCACAATTAACATCTTAGTGCACAGCTATCCTTCTAGACATTTTCTGCATCTACGTATGCTCATACAATCACGTTTTTAACATTAAAGATGTGACCTTTCTACTTAGACTGCTTTCTAATCTGCTTCTCCGCCTCACTTACTATACCATGAGTACCAGTCACATCCATATCACAGCTGGGTCTCATTGGTTTTAAAGGAGGCATGCTATTTCCCCATACGGAGTAACCCTCATTGATTTAACCAGACCCTGCCGATGGACATTTAGGTTGCTCCAGGTCTTCTCATTACGATAAGCAATGCTGCCAATGAGCATCTTGGTGCAAATGCCTTTGCATGATGTTCTGCTTATTTCCATTAAAATGTTATTAGTGGGCCAAAGGGTATGTGATATTACTAGGCTTTCGCTAAGTAGTGAGAATGGGGCCACTTCACAGGTGAGGGATCCTACTGTACACAAAGCACTTTACAAGGCTCCAAGGGGGCTGAGAAGGAGACAGGAGGTGGGATCATCTCCACGCCTTGGGCAAATACTGTCCAGAACCCTCGTGAAGGTTCTAAGCCTCAACTGATGGGCTGCTTGGAGCTAGCGGCTGAGCCATCCGAGGTTTTAGTCATAGACATTATTTTTACGAAAATGATTTTCAAAGGTTTTAGAATACATAGATACATTCATGCATGTGCCAGAAAGATGCAATTTACAATTAAGTTCTATAATCACACCTGTCCAAACCCACAATTCAATAGAGCACAGGTGTGAGCCACCAGCGAACCCCAGTTTCAGTTTGAAAGGGTGAAATCATTATTTTCACCCTCTCAACATATTTAATAGTTGTTGTAAAACCAATGAGTACAATTTGGCTTCATTTGGAATTCCCTTTTCTGTTATTGCTTCCTTGTAATTCTGGTTGAGCTGAAATCTATTAAATACAACAACTTCCCATCACCTGTGTGCTCAAACAAATCCAGTCTGACACTGGGTGAAAAACTCCGGTTTGGAAACCCAGGAACAAAGGATGTGTGGAAACACTGACTTCCCATTCTCTAGGGTTCACATCATTCAGATCCAATTCTTCCCAGCTCTCCCAGCTCTGGCCTCCCTGCCTTCATTGAGGTCAGATAGCAGAGTGATGCCGATTCTTCATATGTAAACAGCACATCACAAGCTGTAATATAAGTTCCACCTTTGTTGCTCCCGATCCCGGGAAGGCTGGCTGAGAAGCCAAGGGCTCATTTTGCAGATGAGGTCAGGGAAAGGTGGAGCTGGTAGGGGCCTGCAGAGTGAGCCAGGCTGGTCAGTGCCTATGTCTTTCCCTCTTCCCCGAGCTGGTTTCAGCCCCATGGTTTGAAGTAAAGAAGTCCCCAAACTTCAATTTGGCAGCTATTGCTCTAAACCAGATGAGTAAAGGGCTGACTCTGAGCAGCAGTTTGCAAGAGCAAGGTAACTGTATTGCTGGCTGGTTGAGAGAACCAGCTTACACGGGGCCAACTCTACTTAGTATTATGAATTAATGGTGCTAGGAGATGCTAATTATGTTCTAATGGCTTACCTAGTAAAATATAACGTTGGAAACTTTTATTTTGACATTTTGCTTTTCCATGAAATCTTAAAATCAGAACCACTGATTCATACAACCACAAACAAGAAGTTATATTATTTTTAACAAATTACCTAGATTCTAGTCACCATGCTAATGTTTCAAACAGGCTCTGTTCAAGTCTCAAGATAATCATATGAAGTGGAAATTATTATCTCCTTTTCATAGACCCAGAAACTGAAGCCCAGAAAGTAACATTATTTGCTCCAAGTCACAGAGTGAATAAGTGGCAAAGGCAGGATCCTAACTGAAGTCTAGCTCCAAAGCATAGCTACCTAGATGAGGGAAGTGGGGGCAGGAATCCCCCCAACATAGCTGGGTAATGATGCTTTTATTCATGCATCACACCTTTGCAGAATACCTTCTGGGAGGAAGCCCAGCCTAGTGGAAAGAAGGTGCTGAGGGACAGGCAGTCCCAGGCTGGAGTCCTGGTGTGTCCCCTGCCAGCAGACTGACCCGTTGGCTGCCTAACCTCTCAGGGCTTCAGTGTCTCCAAGTGTAATGCAAGAATATGCTATCTTCCTGTTGCTTTGCTGGGCGGACTACAGGAGGAAGCATGTGAGGAAAGAGCCAAGCAGTGCCCGCCACACAGTATGTGCTTGACAGAGATCAGGCCTCTTGCCTGTCCCTGAAGGGAAGCCACTGAACAAATCACCAACAGTCAGGGCTTAGGGTTGGATGTGCTCTTTGATGTCCCCTGGCACAACTCTCCCACTCTACAGTTGGGAAAACTGAGGTTCGGAAAGGAATGGCAACTTGTCCAAGATCACAGTGCAGGGGAATGGCAGAGATGGGACAAGAACTCATCTGCTGACCCACATCTTCTGCTTTTTCTACAGCAGCCTGTTAGTGACTTTACCTCTTCATGGCAGCTGCCAAGTGAGCTGTAATGTAAGTAGATTAGAGATGAAGAACAGCATGAATATTTTGATGGGTCAGTGAAAGGAAAACAATAACTATTCGTCCAAAGAGTAACTGTCTAGAATATACTTTCTTATTTATTAAATGATTATGCAGCACTTACTCTGCACCTGCCCGGAACACTTCTAAGCCCTTCACAAACATGAGTTTGCTTCATCATCAGTGCAATCCTAGGAGGAAGTTACTTTTTCTATCATCCCCATTTTACAGATGAGGAACATGTGGCACAGAGAGGTTAACTTGCTCAGGGTTCTATTTCTAGTAAATGGGCAGAGCTGGGATTTGAACCCAGGCAGTCTGGCTAAAGAGTCCGTACCATAATCACTACGCCATGCTGCTTCTCACGAGGAATAATGAATTTCTTTTTACTGTATACAAGAGTGTACATTACTTGAGAATACTAATCATAATCATGATCACAATCATAGTGGCATGAATAGGAAACAATACAAATAGACAATCCTCTGTGAGTCTCTTTGGAAACTTAATGGCACCTCCCCAAGTGTCCAAAATTCTCCTTCCCCGTCTCTCTACCCACCTCTGCGGCACATCCCATTCCCCACACCTGGAAACATTTTCTTTCCTTGTCTGACTTCCAGTCTTACCCTTCAGGACTCAGCTACAATATCACTAGCCTTGGGAAAGCCTCTCCAACAGTGTCTCAATCACAGAGGGCCAATGCTCCCCGAGTCAGCAGGGTTTGACATTGCGTCCGTGATGCGAATGTTTTAAAAAGATAATGACTTTCCTCGAAGAACCTTCCCAGTGGTCTCAGATCACTCCGCTCATCCATGATGCCCAGGAGTAAGATCACAGTCACTTCCCTGAGGCATGGATGTGTCTCATGCCCTTGATGCCACACACATTTATGGGATGGCTTCTTTGCACCTGGCATTTTTCACCGATTATTGCATTTAATGAACATTCCAAGCTTTGAGGCAAGTACTGTCACCTCTATTTGAGCAAGAAGGACCCTGGATTGGGAAAATCAGGTAGCTTATGTGAGGCCACATAGCCAGCTAAGTGATAGAACTGGGATCCGAAGCCAGGTTCCCAAATTCCTTCTCCAAGAGAAAGCTGTTTATGTAACTGTCACAGTAAAAATCGATCCTGGCAAGAACCAGCAATAGATGCTTAATTCTTGGGGAAAAGGTTGGACTATTTACATAGTCTTGAAGTTGTCTCCCTACAGAATTCTTATTACAAAAAGGAAAATGGTAATGGGAGGAACTGGAGACCATCTGTGATGCTTAGTTTTGTGTCAATGTGGCCAGGCCTTAGTGCCCAGTTATTCAGTCCAATGCAACGCTAGGTGTTGCTGTGAAAATATTTTGCAGATGTGGTTAACACCTACAATCAATTGACTTTAGGTAAAGGAGATGACTCTCGATAATATGAGTGGCCTCATCCAATGAGTTGAAAGGCCTTAAGGGCAAAAACTGAGGTTTCTCAGAGAGAAAGATGTTCTACTTCAAGACTGCAGCATCAACTCCTGCCTGAATTTCCAGGCTGCTGACCTAGCTGACACGTGTTGGACTTGCCAGCCACACAATCATGTGAGCCAATTCCTTAAAATAAATATGTGTGTATATGTTAAGGGATTACACATATGCATACAGTGTGTGTGTGTATATATATGTAGAACATAAATATGTGGGTATACATAATATTCCATTAGCTCTATTATCCTGGAGAATGCTGACTCATATGCCATCTTAACCAACTCACCAAAATTAGCATCACCAATGAGCATAATATACCTCCAGATGTTATACCCTGAGAAGGAGACAACATCGTTCAGGTAGTATTAACATTTGTAATTGAAAAAAGATGAAAATATTAATGAAAAGGACCTATCCTCCTCCCTCTGTGGCTCACAGGCCAGCAATAGTAGCAGCCACTGGACCTGGTGATCCTGGGTGCCCCTGGCCTGGAAACGGTGGAAGATTCAGCCAAGGATCTCCTGGGCTCCTGCCCAGTTCCCTGTCTGCTTTCCCTTCTCTCAGCCCCTTTCCTCCTTCCCTTCCACTCTCTCCCCTTTCCCCTCCCCCACACAAACACACACCGACTCACAAACACCCACCGCTTGAAATTTTCTCTCTGCCACCCAGCAGGCCTAGGATAATTCCATCTCCTCCATTTTATGATGCCAGAGTATGCAGTGAGTCACTTTGCACACATCTGTGGATTCCCGTCAGAGCTGGTTATCTGCCTACAGAGGGATGTTAACATTTACGGCCGTGAGCAGGGACGTGTGACGCTTCAAGGAAGCAAGGTGCCAGCTACCTTTCCGAGCTGCAGGTGGTTTTTAATGGAAGCAGAATATTGCCACTTATTATTTATTTCACTTCTTATTTTAAAAATGTGATTAATACAGCTCACCAATAAATCTGGCCAAGTATAAGCACTCATGAAGCACCCTTGGAGGGCTTGGTTCGACAAGGCCGAATTGCTGTGAGGGCAGAGGCAACCAGGTGAGGGGAGCTGCCTTCAGCCTGAACATGAACCAGTCTCTTTTTATGTGTGCTTTTGAAGCAGTGATTCTCCTTATGAGGTGCCCAGGGGACGAGCCAAGGAGGCCTTCTAGCAAGCAGGCCGGGGTTCAGGAAACGGTTAGTACTGAGAGGCTGGTTCTGCGGTTGCCATGCAAGGGAGAGGGTTTTGGAGCCAAGCAGGCAGGCCGAGGTTCAAATGCCAGCTCAGGCAAGAGAGCCAGGCAAGCTGGAGAACCCCTCTAAGCTTATGTCCCACATGTAAAATAGAAACGAAGGGTGTCAAAGGGTTGCCGAGTAGGTAACGAGTACATGTTTGGAAAGTTCTGAACCCAGTGCCTTCCAAATCACAGACACTCAGATATCTTTAGCCTAGTGTTTATGAAGACAGTGGATGACGGAACAAGAACAGTTTGGTTCTGAACCCTACCTCTGTCACTCACTAGCCGTGTGACTCTCGGCAGTTCTGAACCTCTCTGTGCCTCAGTTCTCTTGGCTGTGAAATGGGGCTACCCCAGGGTTGTAGTAAGCATTAATTGAGATAATCCCTACCTGGCACTCTGTGAATGCTAATGCAGCTATTGCTTTTGTCACTCCTTCCTTTACTTTCTACCCACCTTCTTCCATGGTCTGATCCCAAGTGACAATTCCTGCTGGCGCATTCCTGCTTATTCACTGAGACCTAGTTTAAATATCACCTCTTCTATAAAGTCTTCCCTGATCCTGTGAGTAGAAACAATACCCTCCTCCCTCTCTGCTGCCAGGACACTTTGTGCATCTCCATCATCATCATCATTACACCCTGCCGCCCACCTTATTATCAGGGGACACTTGCTCCTGCATCCCCTTTATGGTGGCACCAGGTTTTATCCATTGCCATAAACCTGCTATACAGCCCAACCCTTAACAGCTCACAGCACACAGAGAAGCTGGTGCTATTTGTCTCGCACCGCAGCCCCCTTCCTAGCCACCCTGCAGCAGAGGGGGTTGAGAGCTGTGCTCCCCTTTAATGGCACTCAGAGCACTCTGGACACTCACAGCGCCCTGGGCACCACAGGTGGACAGCTGCAGTCTGGTACCTAGAGTCCATGACCCAGGAGGTGGAGAGGAATGCGTGCTGGTGAAGAAAAGATGGGTCATGGGGATTTTCTCACCACCTGCCTCCTCTCCCTGTCAACACTTTTGACAGGTGACAGTGCTGGCCTAGGAGGGAAAGAAGTCTCTTTGGAGCTCCTGGATTCGTAAGTTGAAGCAGAGCCCATAGATCAGCCAGGTCCATGGAAACGTGCATGTCAGGTAAGTTCCAAAGTTCAGAGCAAAAAAGAGGTCAGTTTGCGGCACAGGCTTCCACCTGGGATGATGGATGGCGTGGGTCTGCTTTGGAAGGGGGGACACTAGCACCTGCGACATGGTATCTGAGAGATAGGCCCTTTCCCGGTAAAGCACCCAACCCTGCTCTCCCCGGCTAACTTGGACACTTTCCTGGGCTCTGCACTATGCAAGATCTTTGTTCCTCTTTCAGGGCTAACTCATTCACTAAAAGAGTATCATCAGCTCCACTCAGCAACAACCATTCCTGGAACCTCCTTGATATGGTTTCATTACCCACCCAAATCTCATCTTGAATTGTACCTCCCATAATTTCCATGTGTTGTGGGAGGGACCCGGTTGGAGACAATTGAATCATGAGGGCAGTTTCCCCCATACTGTTCTCGTGGCAGTGAACAAGCCTCACAAGATCTAACAGTTTTATAAGGGGAAATCTCTTTTGCTTGGCTCTCATTCTCTCTGGCCTGCTGCCAGGTAAGATGTTACTTTCACCTTCCACCATAATTATGAGGCCTCCCCAGCCATGTAAAACCATGAGTCCATCAAACCTCTTTTTCTGGCCAGGTGCGATGGCTCATGCCTATAATCCCAGCACTTTGGGAAGCCGAGGTGGGCAGATCACGAGGTCAGGAGATTGAGACCATCCTGGCTAACATGGTGAAACGCTGTCTCTACTAAAAATACAAAAAATGAATGGGGCGTGGTGGCGGATGCCTGTAGTCCCAGCTACTGGGGAGGCTGAGGCAGGATAATGGCGTGAACCCGCGAGGCGGAGCTTTCTGTGAGCCGAGATTGCGCCACTGAACTCCAGCCTGGGAGACAGAGTGAGACTCTGTCTCAACAAAAAACAAAACAAAACAAAACAAAACAAAACAAAACAAAAAAAACCCTATTTTTCTCTATAAATTACCGGGTCTTGGGTATGTCTTTATCAGAAGTGTGAAAACAAACTGATACATTCCTTAATGGACCAGAACCTGTGCTGGGCACAGGGGACAGAGACAGGTGAGGCCATGGGCCTGCCCTCAGGAGCCCACACGCTAGGAAGAGGCTGCCATGGAAACCCAAATATGATACGGCAGCACACACACCACAGAAGAACATGGGTCGTACAGAGAAAGGAGGTGGGAGGGGGGCAGTCAAGAAGGGTCTCAGAGAGGAGACGTGGGTGAATCCTGGCTTGAAAGAATTTGTTAGATGAAGAACAGGATGAGAAAAGCACTTCAGGCAGAGGGATCAGCACAAAGATATGGAGTTATAAAAAAAAATCTGTGTGGGGAACTCTACATTCACTGCAGGAGGGCAAGGTGCAGGCAGAGAGAGGTAGGGTGATGATGAGGCTGCAGAAGTCAGCTGGAAGCTGCCTCAGTGGTCGTGTAGGGTGCAGAGGAGGTGGTCTTTTCTGCCCAGCCATGAACACGTTCCATCATCAGCCGTGCCATCTTTGGACACTTGAGAGACACACATGGGTATACATACACATGCATATACCTGTGTCTTTAAATTTATATATGCTTGTGTATAAATAATATGCACCACCAAATTCTAGAACGTGGGATGTTAAGCTCTGAGATGTAAAGATTCTTAGAAATTCAGATAGAATTCAGTGTGGTGGAGCATATGGCATGGTTGGGGGCACAGAGAGTGTAAACTGAGAAAAAGAGAGACCTGGTTGTAAGCCCTGCTCAGGGCTGCTACATATGGTTGCACAGGTTGTTCACTGCTCAAGCACACAGCTGAGGCGGGTGATTCAGGACTGTGTTCATGGGAAGGGGGCTGTGGTTAGGTTAGGGTGAGAGGTAGGTGGATGGGAGATGGACAGGGAGGTTGTGAGGGGAACCATTGCTCGGTTCAGGTCAGGCCAGGGTCAGGTTGGCTGTGGTGAGGTAGAGACCCTTCTTTTAAATAGAAGCTCTGGCTTCAGTGACTTTCCAAGTCCCTTGCAGCACAAACACACCCATACACTCAAGAAGGTTGACCTGGTTTCCTCACTGGTCAAGGAGGGCTAACTCATTCACTAAAAGAGTATCATCAGCTCCACTCAACAACAACCATTTCTGGAACCTCCTTGATATGGTTTGGCTGTGTCCCCACCCAAATCTCATCTTGAATTGTACCTCCCATAATTTCCACGTGTTGTGGGAGGGACTCGGTGGGAGACAATTGAATCAAGGAGCATTATTGCTAGGGAATCGTTCCCATCTAGCCAGGCTGGACTTCCTGCTGTTCTGCTTTCCTTCTCCGGGGATCCCACTAGGGTCTTCCTCTTTCTTCAAGGCAGAGCCCCACCTCCTCCAGGAAGTCTTCCTGCCATCCTCTTCCCACCCTTCACTTCCTGGTCACTTATCCTTCAAATGTCCTCTCGGCACCAACAAGCCGTTCCTGATTGACAAAGGCAGAAAAGATCAGTTCTCACTTCCATCAAGCACTAACTTGTCCTAGGAGGAAGAGACACCAAAATGGGAATTCTCACACCCTTGCTGGTTTCAGCAATTTTCAGGCCTCTATTCAAAGTGAAGGACCCTCTCAGATGGGAGCATAGGCTGGCTGAGATGGTAATGAAACACACTTAACAGCTGCACAAAAGCAAAGATGAAAATCTCCTCTTTGTTTTATCATCCCTTCAAGTGAGAAAGCAGCCAGCCCTGAGGGTCAGAGTCAGCTGAGGGTTAGGGATATAAGCTGGAATTCATTCAGGAAAGGGAGGAGGAGGAGAAGCAAGAGAGGGAGGGGGAGAGGGGAAGGGCTGTCTTGGGGTGGATCCAAGACCCAGGGAGGGAAAGCATGAAGAAAATTCACATCCTTCATATCCTGAATCTCTGAACTTCATGGGATTCTGAGTTTCTCCCCCGTCTATTGGATTGGGGTGTGTGTGTGTGTGTTGGGGTGTGTGTGTGTATGTTTGTGTATGTGTGTGTGTGTAAGAGAGGGGGTGCTTCAGATTTCACAAAATCCATTTTAATCACCCTCTGCAATCCACAACACTCTGTAATTACAAGTCTCTTACACCCAAGGACAAAAAAACTCACCGAGAAAGCAACATTAAGCTTGCAAGCGGAAACATGAAAATTCATGAAACGCACGATTAAGGACCCAATGACAATGTTAACTCTCCGTTTTGCCAGCTCAGGCACTGGAGATTAACCAACGAAATGGCAATTATCAATCCTGAGGTGTGTGTGGTGGACACTGGGAACCCTGGCCCTGCCGTGCCTGCTCTCTCTCTGGATTCCTATTTGCTGCCCTCAGAGGCTGTCCTGGGGCCCAGCATGTAGTGTCTAACCCTTATGGGAGTGGAGAAGGACAGACCTAACCTTAGAAGGAAGGAGACCAAGACTTGTGTTTGAGAAATGACTCTCAATGCTTGTTGTTGCCGGCACAACTCCTGAAAGACATGACCAGACCCTGAGATTCTTTCCCATGAGTTAAGGGAATTCATGAAGGGTGGGGGCTGTGATCACTCTCCCATCAGAGTGGTGCCCAAACGATCTCTCCACTCCCACTTCTAATGCCTTAGTCCAGGACCTCCTCTATTCTCTGTTCCAGGGCCCTAACTCTGCCTCTGTCTCAACCCCTTGCTGCCAACCCTGTACCACCAATTCACTCTATGAGCTCACTGTCAGGCCAGTCTCCTTCCATGTGTATTTTAGAGTCGCTCCCTCCTTTCTCAATGTCCTGTGAATAAGGCAGGATACAAAGTTGTAGCTGAAGTACAATCTTAACTATGTTACGTAGAAAAAAAATAAACTCGGAAAGACAGAAGGAAATCAGCCAACTGTCCACTGGCTACTTTTGGATTTGGTGTCTGCAGGGCAAGAGGTAGGAAGGGGAGGAGATTAATACCTTATACCTTATAATTATATACCTTTCTGCACTTGTGCAAATTTTCCACAATAAGTATGTCTTACAGTCAGGAAAAAGTGAAACTTTAAAAGTCCCCTCTTCAAAATCTTTCTGTAGTTTTGTTATTTTCTACATGACAAAATATAAATCTGGAGCCTGATATTTACAGCCTGCTAAAGATCTGGTCCCCATCAGGAGGGCTTCATGGGTGTGTGACCTGTGCAGTCACAGAGGGCCAGCACTCAGAAGCAGCCATGCTTGGTTGAATGCTCTGCCATGACTGTCTTGAAATTCTTTATTTTTGAACAAGGGGCTCCACATTTTTATGTTACACAATTTATGTAACTGATCCAGTTCATCAGACTATCTTCATAAAGAGAAATAATTATCCAATTATACAGGACAGAGCAACACAGATGCCTTCTGGATTATTGTGTCTGGGTGAGGATCTCCAAGGCATTGGCCAGGATAGTTAGGAAACCCCGAATAAGGGGTATTCAGTCTGGGGATACGAAGAGGCAGGGGATATTTAGCACGTGTTTATTAAGGATCTTGAGCACCCTTCTAGGCTCTAGGAATATAGCTGTGAACAAAGCAGATCAAGTTTGTCTCTGCTCTACTAAGCTTAAGTGCTAGTCAGGGAGATGGATAATAACTAAACAATTATCTATGTGTGGAAGGCTATGAAGAAAAATGAAGTAGGATAAGGCAGATAGTGAGGGCTGGTATGGGAGACACACTATTTGAGTTAGGACCTGTAAGGAAGTGAATAAGCACTTGGATGATGGAAACATGGAAAATGTCAACATGTACACAGACAAGTACTATACATGGTGCGGTATGCCATGCAGACACTCGGTGGGACCACAAATAAGAAGCAACTTGCCCGGCCTGGGTTGGACAGAGAATAGGGCTGGGGAAGACCGGGAATTTAATCAAAGTCAAATTATCTCTCTTTATCTCTTTTCGCCAACTCTCAAATCAGCAGAAACCATACTCTATTGACCATACCTTAGTAATTCTCTTTTCGTTCCCACTACCATGGACTAGCTCAGGTTTTCATTTCCCCAGAATCACTACAATAAAGTCAGTTTGTTTTTTTCTTCTGATGCTCTACCCTCTCCTGAGTGATCACATCTACTCCTGGGTCTTTACCCTAAATCTTATCCTCTAGCCTGACCTCTTTCTTGAGCTTCAGACATGAGTATCCAATTATCTTTATTCCTGTGGATTCTAAGCATCTGAATAGGGGTGAGGCTTCTTAACATTCCATGCTAGCCTCAGATGCTGTTCCTATTTGGGCATTCCAAAGTGCTTGTCCAAGACATCAGAACCCTGCAAACAAGGTGAGGAAACTGAGGCACAGATGAGTGAAGAGGGTTGCCCAAGGCCTTCAGTAGCAAATTCTGCTCTTCCTATCGTATCAGTCAGGCACCTCACCTATCCCTCATAGGCTAAGCTGTCTGCCTGCTATGTCCTGCTATGTAATCTCCAAGGCCTGCTCTGACTTTAAGAGTCTAGGTTTCTCTACTCTGATGAGGTCCTGGATGGGCAGACAGGAGAGGCAGAATCTGGGGGAATTTTCTCTGCCTTGGAGTCAGGACAATAACTTGGCCCTTTCAGAAACCCAAGTTTATCAGCACCCCAACGCCAATGGGACCTGAAGACACTTGGAAAGTTCCTATGAGACTGAAGCACAAAGCAGAATAATAACATATTAATTGACACTGAGAAACAAAACTGTCCACATTAATCTTACCGTAGGTTTCTACAAAGACTAAGCCACATTATCCTCAGAAAGTTGTTGGGTGGGCACAGTAAATCATAAATGGCATTTCTCACTTATTTGGTGACACTTTGGAATGAACTTAACATTCATTATGTACAGTTATTCTGCCCACTTCACAGATGAAAAAATGAGTCTCAGAAATGCTAAGTAGCTTGCTCAAACTCATAGCTAGTAAGCAGTGAAGCTGGGGTTGAAATTCAGGACTTCGGCAACACAGCCTGCTTGTTTAATCACTGACAGATGCCAAATAGATGCTGTTGCCACAGAGAAAAAGAGTGATAAGTTTTTGTCTAAGTCAAGTTGATGTTGAGCATAATACCCGTGACGGTGCTGTGGAACAGTACTGTAGCCCTACAGATGGGAAGGATTATTGTGGAAAATGCTCTCCCCCAAACGAATCTTTATAATCAGAGTTTTATGTTAAACACACTAGGTGATAGTTACTTTTTAAAAGACTCTTCCTATAAAGTAAATGATTTTGTTTCTGAAAATGAATCATCAACTCTGATTTACTTACTGTTTAGCAAATCTGTGGGAGTCAGAAATATATCGCCTGGGGCCAGGTAGACCTCAGATTCCAATTCTGGATCAACATCAGCCATGTTGCCTTGGACACATGAGTCATCTGCTCAGTCTGCCTTATTTGCAAAACAGATGATACTATCTACCCCACAGGGCTTTTTAAAGAGAAATGAGGGGAGAAGTGTACAACATGCTTAGCATGGATCCCGCATAGGGTAAGCACAAGTTTTACTTTTTATTTTTCAGGGTAATCCAATTTACTCTCCAGTTCAGCTATTCAAGTTGCCTATGTCATTCTCACCACAGCTACTATCACCATCATCATCATCATTATTATCATTTTTATTCAGCTATCTAATGTAGCTGTTCAATTCACTGTGATGATGGTATTGATAATGCACCTATTCAATATGCTGTCCAATTCAACTCACACATTTGTAATAAACGCCTAACCCTGATGTTGACTTTGGCAGGAACCACCCCATTGGGCCCTGACCACACTGTGCCCATGTGATTTTTCCCCTTCATCAGCTCTTTTTATGTCAGAGCCAGGCACATGGTGGCCATGCGAGGAGGGAAATTGGAATTCCTTTTGTATTCAAGGGGCTTTCTTGGTTGGCCTATGTAGGCAGGAGGCTATTTTTAAGCCTGATTTGAGGCCCATCTCATGTCAAACAATCCCAGTCTCTAGAAGAGGCTGTCCTTTAAATGTTGTGATCATGACAAAGCCTTGCCTATAGTAGCTGGGACTGGAAGGGCTATCAGGGGCTGGGCTCTGAGCACCTGCCAGGTGATGGGGGTGCCAAACATGACCTTAGCTTCGTCAAGGCTCCACTTCCCCTAAGGATTCTGGGGAATACACTTCACCAAACGTCTCATTTCCTCAAATGATGTTCAAGCCAGCTCCAATTGTAGCTCCTGGCACACTCTCCCTGGAGAGCAGCAGCCACTGTCCGCAGCAATCTGTAGGCCAAAAGCTGCTCGAAAGGGTACAGTAAGGCCAGCTGATCCTTGCTCTTCCTTGTCTTAGTTTTGTGATCTCAGGCAAGTCCTTTAACCTTTCTACACATCAGTTTATTCATCAATAAAATGAGAATCCCCACCTTCCACAGGTAAATGAGGGTTAAATGGAATAACTCCTAATTAGCCATCAACACATACTAGTTCCCTTTCCCTCTTCTCTTCAGACATACCTGTGCAGGGAACACACATAAGAAGACCCAGGTAAGAGAATGCTTATGAAAAGGCTTGGCAAATGGCAAAGGGAAGAGAAAGAAACGCTTTTGGGGCATTCACTGTGTGTCAGGCACTGTGTTAGTTAGGCACTTTACAGATGATATTTTATGCCACATTGTTTTTCATAGCAGCTACGTCATTTTGCCAAATCCATTTTTTAAAAATGATAAAATCGAGGTTCAGAGGCTAAGGAATAGGCATGAGACCACACGTTTAGGAAGTGGCGGTCAGACATCATTCTGGGTCCTGTGTGCCCTCACTGAGTAGTAATAAGAATATGGTTATGAAAGACTTGGCAAAAGATAAAGAGAAGAGAAAGAAACACTGGCAGGCACTGTATTAGGCTCTTTGCAGATACTTTATGTCATTCTCAGAATGACTCTGGAAAGAAGATATTACCTCATCCCCTTTTAAAATATTGAGGTAAAATACACATAACATAAAATTTACCATCTTAATCCTTTTCAAGTCTGTACTTCAGTGGCAGTAAGTACATTCACACTACTGTGCTGCCGTCACCATCACCCCTGTACGGAACTCTTCATCTTTCACAATTGAAACTCTCTTCCTATTAGACAATGAAGCCCTATTCCCCCTCCCTCCAGACCCTGGCAACCACCCTTCTACTCTCTGTATCCATGAATTTGACTACTCTAGGTACCTCTTATAAGTGGAATCATACATCATCTGTCTGGTTGTGACTGGCTTATTTCACTTACATAATATTCTTCAGGTTGATCCATGTTGTAGCATGTGTCAGAATTCCCTTTCTTTTTCAAGGCTGAATAATATTTCATTGCATATATACGCTATATTTTATCGATCCATTCATCTGCCAATGGATACCCGGGTTGTTTGCACCTTTTTTGGCTATTGCAAATAATGCTGCTATGTCCATGGACATACAGATCTCTCTTTGAGACCCTGCTTTTAATTCTTTTGGGTTCCACTCAGAAGTGCAATTGCTGATCTACGGTAATTTCATTTTTAACTTTTTGAGGAATTGCCATACTGGTTTTCATAGTAGCTACAATGTCTTACCTAATCCATTTTTAAAGATGATAAAATTGAGGTTCAGAGGCTAAGAAATAGGTATGAGATCACACACTTAGGAAGTCGTAGTCAGACATCATTCTGGGTCCTGTGTGCCTTCACTAAATAGCAGTTCCCAAAATTAGGGCTCAGCCAAGTACATTAGAATCATCCAGCATACCTGTTAAGCAAATAAATTCCTGGGCCTCTATCCAGGTCTAGAGAAATAGAATTACTAGGGATGGGGCCTAGTAGTCTGCATTTTCAAAATAACAACAAAAAATAAGCTAAACAACCAACAAACCTCTGGGTATTTCTGGTGAGCATCTAGGTTTAGTAACCATTATTATTGTGATAATCATCATTATTGTCCTTGTTGTTATAAAAATCATTGTCATAACCATTTCATACTCACTTCCCGTCATTGAGTTATAACTATCTGGAAACAGTGGGAATGCAAGAGTTATCAAGGGAAGAAAGTCTCAGAACTCGGTTTGCTCTCCAGCAACTGCTGGCTTTCAAAGGGCAACACATTTAGTATTCCAATCATCAAGGCATCAGCCAGGCGCCTGCCCAGACCTTTCTTAGATTCCTAACACTCATTAAGCAGTTCCAACCAATGTGTTCCTAAGTAAGTGTGTGTAGAGGCAGGCTGTTGGCATTTTAATCTCATTAGTGAACTGAAGCCCTAAGAGGAAGTAGGCACAACAGCCTCTTGCTCCAATGGGGTAAGATTCTTCGCACCCTGAGACTGGCAGCCTGACCCTCTACTCTCTCCCATCCATCCTCTTCAGATTTCCATCCTCTCCTGATCCTGGAGCAAAAGGCTCTGGGAAATTAGAGCTTGACGACTTGCACAGGGCAGTGGCTGCAAATAGCTGGATAACCAGCTCAGGTAACCAGGCTGCCTATATCCCAGAACAGATATTGAATTATCTACCCAAGCCCGACATGTTCAATTGGCACCAGGCCACAGGCACTGCTCCCTGAATCCAACTATCTGCGTCCCCTCCCCCATCAAGACCCTTGATAGAAGCCAGACGAGGCTTTGAGACCTTGGGAAAGAAGCATCCACAGGCAATCTTCCCAGCACAAAGCCCTCATTGTTGGATGAGGAAGGCATGGGAGTAGAAGAGGGAGTGCTTATCTATTGTCAACGCAGGACAGCTGAAAGGACTTCAGTGAAAAATGACCTTATAAACTAGCAGATGAGGGAATATGCAAAATATGTTACTAGGACCATCTACTTCCCTAAGACAGAGATAGCTGGTGCTTTCTCTGCAAATGATCATAGAAAAACACATAGTAACACCTGTACATACTTGTTCTGCTCAAATTAAATCAAGATGTAAATGTAAAACAGATCCATCAATCCGTCCGTCAGTCTGTCCACTTAATTGTTTTGTTCAATAAAACACTAACTTAGCGCCCACTATGGGCATGAACTAGGCTGGGAAGGAACAAAAATAATCAAAATCAGAGGTTTCCAACTGGGGACACATTGTTACTGGTAGGATTTGGGCTGTAACAATGCTGAGGTCTCAACGAGCATTGTCTATAACTGAGTCCATGTCTTGTACAACATATGTAGGAGCTGTTATGATGAATACTCATTGAGTTAAAACATTGCTGAATCCACAGCAGCTTGTTGTCATTACATATTTTCTTAACCAATAAAAGTGAAAAATATAAATACTAAATACTGGGAGATTTTGGACATGCTCTAAGCAGATAAAAGTGCAGAATCAGTTTCATGAATGGAGATGATCACAACCAAAACCACTACCATAATCACTTACTATTATATAACAACAAATAAATAACTCACTATTTGTTGGGCATTATTCTAACTACTTTACCTGTTAACCCCCACAGCAAATCTATGAGAGAGACATTACTGTTACCCCATTTTGCAGATGATAAAACTGAGGCATTGGGGAGCTTATGCAACTTACCCAAAGTCACACATTAGTAATGGGAGAGACTGGATTTAAACTCAGCTCCAGAGTGATTGCTTTTAACTGTCTTTGTAATGGTGAGTGTGATTGTGTTATCCAAAACACTCTTAGATGGGGAGACAGAGACTTAGAGAGGCCATGTGACATGCCCAAAGCCACACAATGAGTTCAGGAGGGAGCAAGGGCAAGAACTTAGCTTTCTTGTCTTCCTTTCTAGTTTTCTTGTTTACATAGGCCAGACTTCACCCCAAAGTGGAAGTCAAAATAATCTGGGCTTGAGGACAAAGGAAAGGCAAGAGAGACCAGAAAGCTCAAGGTAAAACAAATGCTGTCTTTTTGTATAATCTGGAACACGGTTTTCTTTTCCTGGGTTGTTGCTTTGTCTAGGATTTCCTTGGGAGAAACTCCTGACACATGGGAAGGAAGACCCAGGCTGTGCTGAAAAGACTCCGGGTTTCCAGCCAAGTAGCTTTATTTTAGGCATAAAGGACCATGCGGTGGAGCAGCCCAGCTCTTCCCTGGCCCACACAAGACTTCATTTCTCTCTAATTAGCATCTCACAGTTGCACAGCCAGGAAGCCTTAGGAATGAGGGCCCTGTTCCTCTGAGCAAGTAGTGTCCAATTACATCCCAGTGATCTGTCTCTGGCCACTGCAGCCATGCCAGACTGCACAGTTGGCTCAGGAACCCATTGCTCGCTGGAGGACAGGTCTTAGGGAGGGAGCAGGTGGCAGTGGAAAGAGTTTGGAGTTTAACAATACTGGATAGGAATTCTGGACCCACTGCACACTGGCTGTCTGACCATGGACAAGTTTCCTCACTATTCTAGGATCAGTTTCTGAATCTATAAAATGAGGATAATACTTTCATGTTTATGAGTGAACATATGCAAAGCACCTGGCACAGTTTTGCTTTGAAAAATGAGAATATAAGAATAGATCAGTGTTGTCCAAATCTTTTATCATAGAATAACTACTTTTTATTTCCCCACTCCCCCAAAAATACTAAGGTAAAATTTCAATGTCTAACAGAGATTCAGGATTGCTGCTGGTTGGTGAGGGGTTTCTGGGTTTCAGGGTTCTGCTTAAAAATTTGTCTCCTTTCTTTCCACAGTGGGCTTTGAGGTTGCTCTAGGGAATGCAGTTTGACCAGGTGACTGCTAGTCCCTTTTAATGTTAATTAATAAAAAGAATGCAAGGAAATAAGGAAAGAAGGACGGAAAGAAAGGGGAAGGAAAAGCATTCTTTTCTGTTATCACTGGGAGGAGATTTATATTTGTCGGGCACTGTTACTAAGAAGAGAATGGAGCTAACGGTCCAGGCCATTTAAAGATTAAAAGGTGATTTTTAAAAAGTGGGGGCTCTATAGGAACACAAAGCAGGGGGTCTGATTTAGTTTAGCAATCAAGGAAGCTGGGACTTGGAAGATGAGAGAAGATGTCCGCTGGGACTAGCTTAGCAATGGCGGTACAGAGAGGGGACTGGATTCATGACCCTTTGGAGATAGCATCTCTAGGCCTTAGTGACTGACTGAATATGGGGTCATGACAGTAAAGGGTGCTACCAAAAAACGATACCCAGGTTTCTGGCCTGTAAGCCAGGTTTGAAGCGGAGCGTAGGGCATACAAAGAACAAGAGTCAACTGCCTCCATGATCAGATCCAACAAGATCCAACTAGTACCCCTTGTCCACTGCCCACACAACTGTCCATCCTTCCCCCACAAAAGGAACTGATTCCCACCACACCCTGTGAAAAGCATTAAGGTCAGGAGAACTCCACACAGTCTAGAAAACATCTGTAGGCAGAGGCATTTCTCGAAAGTACAGCAACTGCTTGCAGTAAATTAATAATAGATGTGCTGGACTCCCTCAGAAATATTTACCCAGCCTGCGTGGTTAAGTACTAATAACCGGGAAGGGAACCTGAGCCTTACCTCAAACAGTCCTGACTATTGAAAATGAAGCAACATCATCCTGGCTCTTCCTGATGCCAGTGGGGCCAGAAAACAAATTTTCAGAGTGCCTCACTCAGGAATAAGAAAATCTTCAGTCTGCTGGGAAACACTGGGAAAGGGAACTCAGACCCTGGGAGGTAAACACTGGAAGAAGACGATAGATGAGGACTGTCTCTTATATCTTTTGCTTACATAGTGCTTACCATGGGCCAGGACCAAACCTATATTAACACATTTAATCTTGGGCATTAGTGAGCTGGGCACTAAATAGTTATAGCACTATTTTTAGGCCCATTTGACAGCTGAAAATACTGAGACATAGAAAAGTTAAGACAACTTTTCCAAGGAACTAGTTAGGGAGTGATGGAGCTGGGAATCAACCCAGGTAGTCTGGCCCCAAGGTATATGCCCTTAAACCACTTTGCTTTGGCTGCCCCTTGTTGCCTTTTCCCAATAGTCACAAGAAGGGGTCAAGTGAGAGGCCCTACATTAAACTGCCAAAGGTACACTTGGACAGCACCCTGCTACATGCATCCTCTCTGTCTCCAGCCTCTGCTGAGAAATCTGCACTCTTCTCACCAAACGCAGTAGCCGCTTCTTTATTTATTAAGTATTTACTGACCACTGGGGGACAGAGACTCTGCTAGGCCTGGACTGGGCTGTGTGCAATGCATACAAAATGTCCCTTTTCCGGGAAGCCCTGTCCTCTCTCCTTCCTTAGGGCTCTAACCTAGCCTTCAGGCCATTCTCTAGGATGAACTGAGGAACAGGGGGGTTTGAATAAACATGCAAAAGGGATTCTGGGGCAAATAAGTTTGGGAAACATGAGGCTAGCACCCTCACTGCAGGCCTTCTCAGAGCCTTTAGTGTGCTAGTGGCCCTGAGATCAACCAAGACGAGTCAGTGTACAGGGCTTCTCAGATCACTCAACAAGAAAAACTTTCTTCTTTTTCTTCTTCTTCTTTTTTTAAACCCATTTTATAGGCTGACGTATCATAGAACACAGCTTGGGAGCCCGGGATATTTTGTCCTACAATAATACCTACTATGTCAAATTCATGTTGGGTTTTGACTGTGGGTGCACTGACAGGACTCTGAGGCTGGGTACTCTGTCCTGCATCTCTGCCAAGCTCCTGCCTTCAGCCAGGCCTAAATCAGAAGAGTTCTCTGAAAGTTTTCTTCCACGAGGCATGATGGTTAATACTGAGTGCCAACTTGATTGGATTGAAGGACACAAAGTATTATTCCTGGGTGTATGTGTGTGAGGGTGTTGCCAAAGGAGATTAACATTTGAGTCAGTGGGCTGGGACAGGCAGACCCACCCTTAATATGGGTTGGCACAATCTAATCAGCTGAGTGGCTAGAATATAAGCAGGCAGAAAAATGTGAAAGGAGGGACTGGCCTAGCCTCGCAGCCCACATCTTTCTCCTGTGCTGGAGGCTTCCTGGCCTCAAACATCGTACTCCAAGTTCTTCAGTTTTGGAACTTGGACTGGCTCTCTTTGCTCCTCAGCCTGCAGACAGCCTATTGTGGGATCTTGTGATAGTGTGAGTTAATACTTAATAGACTCCCCTTTGATTAGTTCTGTCCCTCTAGAGAACCCTGACTAATGCAGATTTTGGTACCAGAAGTGGTTTTAGAGAAACAGAATATTAAGGATGGAGTATTTTGGTGGTTTTAGGGTTTCTGGAATTGGTTGCTTAATATGACTGGACTCCAAAATGCTAAGGACTCTACTTATAATACTATGGAGAACACTGGTAGTCCTTGGTGCGAACTGTTTAGTGACTTATGCAGAATAAACCCATTTGACACTCCTGATTCATTGCTCGTGAGAAGTAAGGAGTTTAATGACTCTATACTGAATATGTTTGACCATATGTGGACAACTAAGGAACATAATGAAGGTGGTTGGTTGCTCTTAAGTTCAGTGGACTAAGTGATGAAAGAAAGTAATGAACTCAGGGATTGTATCTCCTGGCTTCAGAAGAAGATACTGAGCCTCAAATATGTTAAGATTGCCCTGAGTGAGAGTCTGATCTCCTACAGAGAAAGAGCTGAAATTGTGGAAAAACAGACACAAGCTCTTATCATGTAAGTGGCTGACCTGCAACAAAAGGTGCATGCACAGCCTCACCAGGTGTCTACTGTTAAAGTGAGGATGCTGATTGGAAAAGAATGGGACCCTGCAACTTGGAATGGGGATGTGTGGGATGACCCTGATGAAACTGGGGACACAGAGTTTGTAAATTCTGATGAATATTTTTTTGCCAGAAGAAACAGCTTCCCCATTCCCAGTAGTGGCAACATCCCCTCCCTGATCCATGCTGACATCAGCCTTTCCACCTTTGTCTGAGGAGATAAACCCTGCGCTGCCTGAGGCAACAGTGATGGCCTCCCCTGAGGCAGTTGCCAGGCAAGATAATGTTGACTCTCTTCAGGAGCCACCCCCAACACCCCTGTTTGCTTCTAGACCTATAACTAAAGTCCCAGTGAGCCCCTAGAGGTGAGGTTGAGAGTATGACCCACGAGGAAGTGCACTACACTCAAAAAGAATTGCTTGAGTTTTCTAATTTATATAAACAGAAATCTGGAGAATAGGCATGGTAATGGATATTAAGAGTGTGGGATAATGGTAGAAGAAACAGAGTTTAATCAGGCTGAATTTATTGATTTGGGCCCTCTAAGTAGGGAAGCTGCATTTAATGTTGCAGCTCAGAGAATTAAAAAAGGTTCTAATAGTTTATTTGCTTGGTTAGCTGAAATATGGATTAAAAGATGGCCCACTGTGAGTGAGCTGGAAGTGCTTGATCTCCCTTGGTTTAATGTAGGGGAAGGGATCCAAAGGCTTAGGGAGATTGGGATGGTGGAGTGAGTTAGTCAGTTTAGACCTATTCATCCCAGCTAGGAGGGTTCAGAAGATATACCCTTGACCCAATGCCTTGTCAAATAGATTTGTGAGGGCAGCATCTGCATCTTTGAAGAGCCCTGTAATTGTTCCTTTCTGTATGTCAGATCTAACAGTGGGAACCACAGTCACTCAACTACAAAATTTAAATATAATGGGAATAATTGGATCCCAAGGTGGCAGGGGTGAAGTGGTGGCACTCAACTGTCAAAGGCAAGGTGGGCATTGCTACCTTAATGGACAGCAGAGGCAAAGTGGCAATCAGAATAGTCTGATTCATGTAGAACTCTGGCACTGGCTAATTAATCATGGTGTTACTAGAAGTGAAACTGATATGAAGCCTACTGCAGTCCTACATAATTTATACCAGCAAGCAGAAAAGTTCTAGGTCGAATGGACAAAATACTAATCTGAATAATAAAAACAGAGAATCATGGCCAGATTCTCAATTTCTTTCCAGACTTGTGCCAGTTTACAGACAGACCTGTTAAATGAAGGAGGAGGCCAGGTCCCCTTGGGGAAGGACCCCACTACATTATCGACAATTTATCCAGTGAATTTTTCTCCCATCCTTCCCCAAGGAGACATCTGGCATTTTACTAGGGTAATTGTGCACTGGGGAAAGGGAAATTATCAGACATTTTGGGGACTACTGGACACTGGCTCTGAGTTGATGTTGATTCCAGGGGACCCAAAACATCATTGTGATCCTCCCGTTAAAGTAGGGGCTTATGGAGGTCAGGTAATTAATGGAGTTTTAGCTCAGGTCTGACTTACAGTGGGTCCAGTGGGTTCCCCCACTCATCCTGTTGCCATTTCCCCAGTGCTAGAATGCATAATTGGCATAGACAAACTTAGCAGCTAGCAGAACCCCCACATTTGCTCCCTGACTGGTAGTGTGAGGGCTATTATGGTAGTAAAGGCCAAATGGAAGCATTAGAGCTGTCTCTACCTAGAAAAATAGTAAATCAAAAACAATATCACATCCCTGGAGGGATTGCAGAGATTAGTGACACCATCAAGGACTTGAAAGATGCAGGGGTGGTGATTCCCACCACATTCCTGTTCAACTCTCTCATTCAGCCTGTGCAGAAGACAGATGGATCTTGGAGAATGATAGTGGATTATTGTAAAGTTAACCAAGTAGTGACTCCAATTGCAGCTGCTATACCAGATGTGGTTTCGTTGCTTGAGCAAATTCACATGTCTGCTGGTATCTGGTATGCAGCCATTGACTTGGCAAATATTTTTTTTTCCCATTCCTGTCCATAAGGCCCAAAAGAAGCAATTTGCCTTCAGCTGGCAAAGTCAGCAATATACTTTTACTGTCCTACCTCAGGGGTATATCAACTCTCCAGCTTTGTTTCATAATCTTATTTGGAGAGACCTTGATCACTTTTTGCTTCAGCAGGATATCACACTGGTCCATTACATTGATGACATTATGCTGACTGGATCCAGTGGGCAATAAGTAGGAAACACGCTGGATTTATTGGTGAGACATTTCCGTGCCAGAGAATGAGAAATCCAACTAAAATTCAGTGACCTTCTACCTCAGTAAAATTTCTAGGAGTCCACTGGTATGGGGCCTGTCAAGATATTCCTTCAAGGTGAAGGATACATTGCTGCATCTGACTCCTCCTACAACCAAGAAATAGGCACAATGCCTAGTGGGCCTATTTGGATTTTGGAGGCAACACATTCCTCATCTGGGTGTGTTACTCCAGCCCATTTATTGAGTGACCCAAAAGGCTGCCAGTTTTGAGTGGGGTCCAGAAAAGAAGAAGGGTCTGCAACAGGTCCAGGCTGCTGTGCAAGCTGGGCCATATGACCCAGCAGATCCAATGGTGCTTGAGGTGTCTGTGGCAGATAGAGATGATGTTTGGAACCTTTGGCAGGCCCCCATAAGTGAATCACAGCAGAGGCCTCTAGGATTTTGGAGCAAAGCCCTGGCATCTTCTGCAGATAACTACTCTCCTTTTGAGAGATAGCTCTTGGCCTGTTACTGGACTTTGGTGGAAACTGAACATTTGACTATGGGTCATCAAGTCACCGTGAAACCTGTACTGTCTATCATGAACTGGGTGCTTTCTGACCCATCTGTCCATAAAGTGGCTTATGCACAGCAGCATTCCATTATCGAATGGAAATGGCATATACGTGATAGGGCTTGAGCAGGTCCTGAAGGCACAAGTAAGTTACATGAGGAAGTGACTCAAATGCCCATGGTCTCCACTCCTGCCACCCTGACTTCTCTCCCCCAGCCTGCACTGATGGCCTCGTGGGGAGTTTCCTATGATCAGCTGACAGAAGAAGAGAAGACTAGGGCCTGGTTCGCAGATGGTTCTGCATGATATGCAGGCACCACCTGAAAGTGGACAGCTGCAGCACTACAGCCCCTTTTGAAAGGATATCCCTGAAGGACAGCGGTGAAGGGAAATCTTCCCAGTGGGCAGAAATTCGAGCAGTGCACCTTTTTGTGCACTTTGCATGGAAGGAGAAATGACCAGATGTGCGATTATATATGACTCATGGAGTGTAGTCAATGGTCTGGCTGGTCAGGGATTTGGAAGAAGCACGATTGGAAAGTTGGTGACAAAAAAATTTGAGGGACTCAAACAGACAGGGCAGCATGCAGAGGCTTGCACTGTGAACTTTAGCTCCAGATCGACTGCAAGAACAAACCAGCAATGCTGAGAGGACCCACAAACCCTCTGAAGGAAGCAGACAGCTCCTGCAGGACCTGGGAGATAAACCAAATACTATGAGTGCCCCAACTGCAGAATGGGGAAAGGGAGAGCCTCCACTCCTGAACACACACCCCCACTGGAGAAACTGAAGTTCTGTTTGTGGGAGAAGTTGCTGCTCTTACCTGGCACTGAGCCAATTTAGAGAGCTGAGCAAAATACAGGGGTAGAGGAAGCAGCAGAAAGGCCCTGGGAGCTTGCTGGGAGCCCAAGCAGGCCATTCCTGCCTGGCACCACAGGGATCTATTGGGAGGGTGGCCAGAGGTGGCAGGGTGGGTGGGGGGAACTCCACAGGGAGAAGGAAATCTCCAGCTGAACTCTGTAAGAATTTGAATGGGGTGAGAAGGCTCCTGGTCAGAACTCGGGGAAGGGCACAAATCTGGTGTACAGACTCCACAGGCACGGGAAGAACCAAGCCCTTTTCTCTTGTAGCTGAGAAGTGGGTAGCCTGGGGCAAGTTTTCAAGCGCTGCTCGCCCACCACCTGGAAACAGACTCAATGCTGTTGGTTGGGGGGCGGGGGAGGGGGCATGGTGGGAGTGAGACCGGCCCTTGGGTGTGCATGGGAGCTAGGTGAGGCCTGTGACTGCTGGCTTTCCCCAGCTTCCCTGACAACTTGCATGGCTCAGCAGGGGCAGCCATAGTCCACCTAGGTACACAACTCCAGTGACCTGGGAATCTCACTCCCATCCCCCACAGCAGCCACAGCAAGACCCACCTAAGGAGAGTCTGAGCTCAGACATGCCTAGCCCTGCCCCCTACCTGATGGTCCTTCCCTGCCCACCCTGGTAGTGGAAGACAAAGGGCATTTAATAGTGGGAATTCTAGGGCCCCACCCACTGCTGGTTCCTCATCATACTACCACAGCTGAGGCTCTCTGGAAAGCGTCACCTCCTGGCTGGAGGCCAACCAGCACAAAAATACAGCATTAAACCACCAAAGCTAAGAACCCTCACAGAATCCATTGCAACCTCCTGCCACCTCCATTGGAACAGGCACTGGTATCCACCGCTGAGAGGCCCACAGACATTTCACATCACAGGACTCTGTGCAGACAACTCCCAGCACCAACCCAGAGCCAGGTAGACTTGCTGGGTGGCTAGACCCAGAAGAGAGGCAATAATCATTGCAGTTCAGCTCACAGGAAACCACATCCATAGGAAAAGGGAGAGAGTACCACATCAAGGGAACATCCTGTGGGACAAAAGAATCTGAACAACAGCCTCCAGCCCAAGACCTTCCCTCTGACAGAGGCTACCCAAATGAGAAGGAACCAGAAAACCAACTCTGATAATATGACAAAACAATGCTCTTTAACAGCCCCCCCAAAATCACA
Source organism: Piliocolobus tephrosceles (assembly GCF_002776525.5). Classification (NCBI taxonomy): domain Eukaryota; kingdom Metazoa; phylum Chordata; class Mammalia; order Primates; family Cercopithecidae; genus Piliocolobus; species Piliocolobus tephrosceles. Next base: position 69,319,345 of record NC_045446.1, read on the forward strand.
TGAGTTCACCAGCAATGGATCCAAACCAAGAAGAAATCCCTGATATACCCGAAAAAGAATTCAGGAGGTTAGTCATTAAGCTAATCAGGGAGGCACCAGAGAAAGGCAAAGCTGAATCCAAAAAAAAAAAAAAAAAAAAAAAAACAAGAAGTGAAGGGAGAAATATTTTCAAGGAAATAGACAGCTTAAAGAAAAAACAATCAAATTTCAGGAAACACTGGACACACTTATCAAAATGCAAAGTACTCTGGAAACTCTCAGCAATGGAATTGAACAACTAGAAGAAAGAAATTCAGAGCATGAAGACAAGGTCTTAGAATTAACCTAATCCAACAAAGACAAAGAAAAAAGAATAAGAAAATATGAACAAAGTCTCCAAGAAGTCTGGGATTATGTTAAACGACCAAACCTAAGAATAATCAGTGTTCCTGAGGAAGAAGAGAAACCTAAAAGCTTGGAAAACATATTTGGGGGAATAATTGAGGAAAACTTCCTTGGCTTTGCTAGTGACCTAGACATCCAAATACAAGAAACACAAAAAATACCCAGAGAATTCATCGTAAAAAGATCATCACCAAGGTACATTGTCATCAGGTTATCCAAAGTTAAGACGAAGGAAAGAAAGCACTAGGTAACCTATAAGGGAAAATCTATCAGAGTAACAGCAGACAGCAGAAACCCTACAAGCCAGCAGGGATTGGGGCTCTATCTTCAGCCTCCTCAAACAAAACAATTATCAGCCAAGAATTTTGTATCCAGCAAAACTAAGCATCATACATGAAGGAAAGGTACAGTCTTTTTCAGACAAACAAATGCTAAGAGAATTTGCAAAGCCACCACTATAAGAACTGCTAAAGGGAGCTCTAAATTTTGAAACAAATCCTGGAAACACGTCATAACAGAACTTCTTGAAAGCATAAATCACACAGAACCTATAAAACAAAAATACAAGTTAAAAAGCAAAAACAAAAAACAAAGTACACAGGCAACAAATAGCACGGTGAATGCAATGGTGTCTCACATGTCAATATTAACATTGAATATAAATGACCTAAATGCTTCACTTAAAAGATACAGAACCACAGGGTGGATAAAAACTCACCAACCATCTGCTGCCTTCAGGAGACTCACATAACACGTAAGGACTCACATAAAGTTAAAGTAAAGGGATGGGAAAAGGCATTTCATGCAAATGGACACCAAAAGCCAGCAGGAGTAGCTATTCTTATATCAGACAAAACAAACTTTAAAGCAACAGAAATTAAAAGAGACAAAGAGGGACATTATATAATGGTAAAAGATCTTGTCCAATAGGAAAATATCACAATCCTAAACATATATGCACCTAGCACTGGAGCTCCCAAATTTATAAAACAATTACTAATAGACCTAAGAAATGAGAGAGACCAACACAATAATAGTGGGGGACTTCGATACGCCACTGATAGCACTAGACAGGTCATCAAACAGAAAGTCAGCCAAGAAACAATGGATTTAAACTATACCTTGGAACAAATGGACTTAACAGGTATATATAGAACATTTCATCCAACAACCACAGAATACACATTTTATTCAGCAGCGCATGGGACTTTCTCCAAGACAGACCATATGACAGGCCATAAAACAGGCCTCAATAAATTTATGAAAATTGAAATTATATCAAGCACTCTCTCAGACCACAGTGGAATAAAATTGGAAATCAACTCCAAAAGGAACCTTTAAAACCATGAAAAAACATGGAAATTAAATAACCTGCTCCTGAATAAGCATTGAGTCAAAAATGAAATCAAGATGGAAATTTAAAAATTCTTCGAACTTAACAACAATAATGACACAACCTATCAACACCTCTGGGATATGGCAAAGGTGGTGCTAAGAGGAAAGTTCATAGCCCTAAACACCTACATCAAAAAACACTGAAAGAGCACAAACTGATATTCTAAGGTCACACCTCAAGGAACTAGAGAAACAAGAACAATTCAAACCCAAACCTAGCAGAAGTAAGGAACTAACCAAGATCAGAGCAGAACTAAATGAAATTGAAACAAACAAACAAACAAAAATACAAAAGATAAATTAAACAAGTACCTATTTTTGAAAAGATAAATAAAATTGATAGACCACTAACAAGATTAACCAAGAAAAGAAGAGAGAAAATCCAAATAACTTCACTAAGAAACAAAACAGGAGATATTACAACAGACACCACTGAAATACAAAAGATCATCCAAGGCTACTGGGAACACCTTTATGCACACAAACTAGAAAACCTAGAAGAGATAAATAAATTCCTGGAAAAGTACAACCCTCCTAGCTTAAATCAGAAAGAACTGACTACCCTGAACAGACCAATAACAAGTAGCGAAATTGAAATGATCATTAAAAAATTACCAACAACAAAGAAATCCAGCACCAGATGGATTGACAACAGAATTCTACCAGACATTCAAAGAAGAATAGGTACCAATCCTTTTAACACTATTCCACAAGATAGAGAAAGAAGGAACCCTCCCTAATTCATTCTATGAAGCCAGCACCACCCTAATCCAAAACCAGGAAAGGACATAACCAAAAAAGAAAAATATGGACCAATAATCTTCATGAACATAGATGCTAAAATCCTTAAGAAAATACTAGCTAATCAAATCCAACAACATATGAAAAAAAGGTAATTCACCTTGATCAAGTGGGTTTCATACCAGGGATGCAAGTCAATAAATGTGCTATACCATGTAAACAAAATTAAAAATCACATGATCATCTCAATAGATGCAGAAAAAGCATCTGACAAAATTCAGCATCCCTTTATGATTAAAACTCTTAGCAAAATCAGCATACAAGGGAGATACTTCAATGTAATAAAAGCCATCTATGACAAACTCACAGACAACATAATATTGAAGAGGGAAAAGTTGAAAACATTCCTGTTGAAAACTAGAACAAGACAAGGAAGCCCACTCTCATCATTCCTCTTCAACATAGCACTAGAAGTCCTAGCCAGAGTAATCAGACGAGAGAAAGAAATAAAGGGCTTCCAAATCAGTAAAGAGAAAGCCAAACTGTCACTGTTTGCTGATGATATGATTGTTTACCTTGAAAACCCTAAAGACTCCTCCAGAAAGTTCCTAGAACTGATAAAAGAATTCAGCAAAGTTTCCAGATATAAGACTAATGCACACAAATCAGTAGCTCTTCTATACACCCAACAGCGACCAAGTGGAGAATCAAATCAAGAACTCAACTCCTTTTACAATAGCTGCAAAAAATGAATAAATAAATAAATAAATAAATAAATAAATAAATAAATAAATAAATAAAATACTTAGGAATCTGCCTAACCAGGGAGTCAAAAGATCTCTACAAGGAAAACTACAAAACACTGCTGAAAGAAATCATAGATGACACAAATAAATGGAAACACATCCCATGCTTATGAATGGGGAAAATCAATATTGTGAAAATGACCATACTGCCAAAAAGCAATCTACAAATTCAACCCAATTCCCATAAAAATACCACCAACATTCTTCACAGAATTAGAAAAAAAACAATTCTAAAATTCATATGGAACAAAAAAAGAGCCCACATAGCCAAAGCGAGACTAAGCAAAAAGAACAAATCTGGAGACATCACACTACCTGATTTCAAACTATACTATAAGGCCATAGTCACCAAAACAGTGTGGTACTGTTATACAAATAGGCACATAGACCAATGGAACAGAATAGAGAACTCAGAAATAAACCCAAATACTTACAGCTAACTGATCTTTGACAAAGCAAACAAACATAAAGTGGAGAAAGGACACCCTATTCAACACATGGTGCTGCGATAATTGGCTAACCACATGTAGGAGAATGAAACTGGGTCCTCATCTCTCACCTTATATAAAAATCAACTCAAGATGGATTAAGGACTTAAATCTAAGACCTAAAACTATAAAAATTCTACAAGATAACATTGGAAAAATCCTTCTAGAAATCAGCTTAGGCAAGGATTCCATGACCAAGAACCCAAAAGCACATGCAGTAAAAACAAAGATAAATAGCTGGGACCTAATTAAACTAAAGGACTTTTGCACGGCAAAAGGAACAGTCAGCAGAGTAAACAGACAGCTCACGGAGTGGGAGAAAATCTTCACAATCTTTACACCTGACAAAGGACTAATATCCAGAATCTACAAGGAACTTAAACAAATCAGTAAGAAAAAGACAAACAATCCTATCAAGAAGTGGGCTAAGGATATGAATAGACAATTCTCAAAAGAAGATATACAAATGGCCCTCAAACATATGAAAAAATGCTCAACATCACTAACGATCAGGGAAATGCAAATCAAAACCACAATGTGACACCACCTCACTCCTGCAAGAATGGCCATAATCAAAAAATAAAAAAAACGTAGATATTGACATGGATGTGGAGATCAGGGAACACTTCACTGCTGGTGGGAATGTAAACTAGTACAGCCACTATGGAAAACAGTGTGGAGATTCCTTAAAGAACTAAAAGTAGAACTACCATTTGACCCACTAATCCCACTAGTGGGTATCTACTCAGAGGAAAAAAAAGTCATTATACAAAAAAGATACTTGCACATGCAAGTTTATAGCAGCACAATTCACAAGTGCAAAATTGTAGAACCAATCCAAATGCCCATCAATCAACCAGTGGATAAAGTAACTGTGATATATATATCATCCATATATATGATATATATGATATATTCATAGAATGGATGATATATATATATATATGATAGAATATAACTCAGCAATAAAAAAATGAATTAACAGCATTTGCAGCAATCTGGATGAGATTGGAGACTGCTATTCTAAGTGAAGTAACTCAGGAATGGAAAACCAAACATTGTTATGCTCTCACCGATATGTGGGAGTTAAGCTATGAGGATGCAAAGGCATAAGAATGATACAATGGATTTTGGGAACTTAGGGGGAAGAGTGGGTTGGGTTATAGAGACTACAAATATGGTGCAGTGTATACTGCTCGGGTGATGAGTGCACCAAAATCTCACAAATCACCACTAAAGAACTTACTCATGTAACCAAATACTAGCTGTACCCCAGTAACTTATAGAAATATAATAATACTAAGAAGAAATTTGGCGAAGAGGTATGTGATGGACCTCTTCGAGTGATCAAAAGCTGTGAAGATATTTGCATCCCATGTGAGTGCTCACCAATGGGTGACCTCAGCAGAGGAGGATTTTAATAATCAAGTGGATAGGATGATCCATTCTATGAACACCACTCAGCCTCTTTCCCCAGCCACCCCTGTCATCGCCCAATGGGCCCATGAACAATGTGGCCATGGTGGCAGGGATGGAGGTTATGCATGAGCTCAGCAATATGGACTACATTCACCAAGACTGACCTGGTTATGGCCACTGCTGAGTGCCCAATTTGCCAGCAGCAGAGACCAACACTGAGCCCTCGATTGGCACCATTCCTCAGGATTATCAGCCAGCCACCTGGTGGCAGGTTGATTATATTGGACCTCTTCCATCACGGAAAAGGCAGAGGTTTGTCCTCACCGGAATAGACACTTGCTCCAGATATGGGTTTGCCTATCCTGAACGCAATGCTTCTGCCAAGACTACCATCCGTGGACTTACAGAATGCCTTATCCACCGTCATGGTATTCCACACAGCATTGCCTCTGAGCAAGGCACTCACTTTATGGCTAAAGAAGTGCAGCAGTGGGCTCATGCTCGTGGAATTCACTGGTCTTACCATGTTCCCTATCATCCTAAAGCAGCTGGATTGATAGAACGGTGGAATGGCCTTTTGAAGTCACAATTACAATGCCAACTAGGTGACAATACTTTGCAGGGCCAGGACAAAGTTCTGCAGAAGGCCGTGTATGCTGTGAATCAGCATCCAATATATGGCACTGTTTCTCCCATAGCCAGGATTCATGGGTCCAGGAATCAAGGAGTGGAAGTGGCACCACTCACCATTACCCCTGGTGATCCACTGGCAAAAATTTTGTTTCCTGTTCCTGTGACATTATGTTCTGCTGGTCTAGAGGTTTTAGCTCCAGAGGGAAGAACACTGCTATCAAAAGACACAATGATTCCATTAAACTGGAAGTTAAGATTGCCACCTGGACACTTTGAGCTCCTTCCACCTTTAAGTCAACAGGCTAAGAAGGGAGTTATAGTGTTGTCTGGGGTGACTGACTTGGATTATCAAGATGAAACCAGTCTACTACTCCACTACGGAGGTAAGGAGAGTATGCATGGAATACAGGAGATTCATTAGGGCATCTCTTAGTATTACTCTGCCCTGTGATTAAGGTCAATGGAAAACTACAACAGACCAATCCAGGCAGGACTATAAATGACCCAGACCCTTCAGGAATGAAGGTTTGGATCACTCCACTAGGGAAAAAAACCACAAGGTGTTTGCTGAAGGCAGAGGGAATACAGAATGGGTAGTAGAAGAAGGCAGTCAATAATGCCAGTTACAACCATGTGACCAGCTACAGAAACGAGGACTGTAATTGTCATGAGTATTTCATCCTCCTTTTGTTAAAAACATGTCTATGCATATATGCACTAGTACTAAGAAAATACTTTAATTTTTTCCTTTCTCCTTTATCATGTGACATAAGATTTATTGACTTCACATCAACATTTAACTGTTGTTAACTTTATGAATAGTATTTGCGTTGGGGAATGGTGCGTTTCCAGTTGTACGAAGGATAGTTGTATTATGCTAGGCATAATTATGGCCTTATTATTGTCTTTATTTGAAGATTATGTATGATCTCAGGAGATGTGCATGGGTTCAAGTTGACAAGGAGTGGACTTGTGATGGTTAATACTGAGTGTCAACTTGATTGGATTGAAGGTTACAAAGTACTGATCCTGTGTGTGTGTGTGTGTGAGGGTGTTGCCAAAGGAGGTTAATATTTGAGTCAGTGGGCTGGGAAAGGCAGACCCACACTTAATCTGGGTGGACACAATCTAATCAGCTGCCAGCATGGCTAGAATATAAGCAGGGAGAAAAATGTAAAAAGAGAGACTGGCCTAGCCTCCCAGCCTACATCTTTCTCCCATGCTGGATGCTTCCTGCCCTCAAATATCGGACTCCAAATTCTTCAGTTATGGAACTTGGACTGGCTCGTTTTGCTCCTCAGCCTGCAGATGGCCTATTGTGGGACCTTGTGATGGTGTGAGTTAATACTTAATAAACTCCCCTTTGTGTGTGTGTGTGTGTGTGTGTGTCTGTGTGTGTGTATGTATATATATATGACTCAGACCCTTCAGGAATGAAGGTTTGGATCACTCCACCAGGGAAAAAAAACCACAAGGTGCTTACTGAAGGCAAAGGGAATACAGAATTGGTAGTAGAAGAAGGCAGTCATTAATGCCAGTTACAACCACGTGACCAGCTGCAGAAACGAGGACTGTAATTGTCATTAATATTTCTTCCTTCTTTTGTTAAAAACATGTCTATGCATATATATACTAGTACTAAGAAAATACTTCCATTTTATGTACACATACACATACACACATATATATTATACATATATATATATATTTTTTCCATTAGTTCTGTCCCTCTAGAGAATGCTGACTAATACAGATGGCATAAGTGAGTGCTATAAAACAAAATTCGAAGATGGAACCAACATTCCTTATGTCTACCTATATCTTCTATTCTGTCTCCTAGGTGACAAGCATTTCTTGCCTAGATAACTCTCAGGCATGGTCTCTTATTCACTCTGGACACTCCTTGTCAGGGCACAGAGCCCTTCACATCTGCCCCTGCCCACATCTTCTGGATCCTCTCCCACCTTTCCCTACATGCCTCCTGAACTTCAACTCCCCAGAACCACAGGCAGTTCCGGAGTGCAACATGGCCTCCTTTAGACCAGATTCCCACCTGCTGACCAGGACTCAGCAACCTCTGCTGTGTGGTTTCCCTTTCTTTAATCACTTGCTCAAACCTCTTGAGATTTGAAGCCTTCTTTGATGACATACCATCCCCTTCCCTGCAGGCTCCCTACCCTCAAGGTTGGGCTAGATGCCCTTATTTGATGGTCTGGGCTGGTCCGTCCTAAGCCTCTATTTACCTGAGTGGGTGGTGATGTGTCCTGAGTTAAGATATCCTATGTATTTTTGTGCTGTGGGTCACAGTCAAAATAGTCAGCAAGCCACTGATCTTATTTACCTTCCTATTTAAGATGCTTCCAAATCTTGTGTGAGGTTCAGACTAAGCCTTTAAAATCTCCACATTTCCCTCTTCTGGGCTGCTCTACTTGGCAGAAACAGGGCTGCATCTTGTTCTTCTTGTATTCTCCAATCCTGGTAGCACTCTCTGACCCTCACAGAAGTCTGCTTAATGGACTCACATTTTTGTAATAAAATAAAAGCACCAAGCCAGAATTGAAGCCTTCGTTGTCAGATCTTATTCTCCAAATGTATTTTCTTCACAGTTTTCTAACTTCTAAAACCATCAAACAGCTTTGGCATGACAGTCGTCTTCCACAAATGAAAACAGGATTTAGTGCAGTGGCGTTTCCGCTGCTCTGAGGGAAGCTGATTTAGACAGAAGAGGCAGGAAGGAAGAGGGAGGGGATCCGCAGAGCTGGAGCCAGGCCCCTGCAGAGGTGGCTGGGTCTCTGACTCTACTGTCTGTGGGTAGAAAAACACTTTCCCCTTGGACCAAAAGTACCAGGCTGCCTCCCTGAGATTAAGGTGCCAGACAGAGCCTATTAACGTGAATATACCATTTGAGGCAGTGAAAACAGGCTCAACACAGAATCATCAGCAGCAGGGGACCTAGAGACTTCTTCCTAGCTCCATCTTCCTCCTACCTCTGCTCCTAATTCCCTTCTTCTCTGGGCCTCAGATTCCTCACCTGAAAATGGAAGGGTTAGATTAAATCAGTGGCTCTTATTTTCTGACTGTGACTCAGCATTAAGAAATACATTTGAAGACTAAGAAACAGAGAAGACCCAAATAAAATCAGAGATGAAAAAGGAGACATTAAAATTGACACTGCATAAATTCAAAGGATCATTAGAGACTACTATGAGCAACTATATGCCAGTAAATTGGAAAACCTAGAAGAAATGGATAAATTGCTAGACATATACATCCTACTAAGATTAAACCATGAAGAAATCCAACACCTGAACAGACTTATAACAAGTAATGAGATTAAAGCCATAATAAAAAGTCTCTCAGCAAAGAAGCCTGGGACTTGATGGCTTCACTGCTGAATTCCACCAAATATTTAAAAAAGAACTAATACCAATCCTACTCAAACTATCATGAAAAATAGAGAAGGAAGAAATACTTCCAAACTCATTCTACAAGGCCAATATTACCCTGATATCCAAGCCAGACAAAGATGCATCAAACAGACAAACAAACAAAACAAAACAAACAAAACCAGGCCAATATCCTTAATGAACATCAATGAAACAATCCTCAATAAAACACTAGAAAACTGAATTCAACAACTCATTAAAAAGATCACTCATCATAACCAAGTGGAATTTATTCCCAGATGCAAGGATGGTTCAACATACAAAAATCAAACAACGTGATATATCATATTAACAGAATGAAGAATGAAAACCATATAATCATTTCAATTGATGCTGAAAAAGCATTTGACAACATTATTTTATGACAAAAACTCTAAAAAACTTGGTATAGAAAGAACATACCTCAACACAATAAAAGCCATATATAACAGATCCACAGCTGGAATTATACTGAATGGGGAAAAACTGAAAGCCTTTCCTCTAAGATCTGGAACATGACAATGATGCCCACTCTTGCGACTGTTATTTAACATGGTACTGGAGCTAGAGCAATAAGAAAAGAGAAAGAAATAAAGGGCATCCAAATTGGAAAGGAGGAAGTCAAATTATCCTTGTTTGCAGATGATGTGACCTTACATTTGGAAAAAGCTAAAGACTCCAACAAAAAATTTTTAGAACTGATAAACAAATTCAGTAAAGTTGCAGGGTACAAAATTAATGTGTAGATATCAGTAGGACTTCTATATGCCAACAGCAAACAATCAGAAAAGAAATTGAGACAGTAATCCCACTTATAACAGCTATAAGTAAAGTTAAATACCTAGGAATAAAATTTACCAAAGAAATAAAAGATCTCTACAATGAAAACTATAAAACATTGACACAAGAAATTGAAGAGGACACCAAAAAATGGAAAGATATTTCATGTTCATGCATTGGAAGAATCATTATTGTTAAAATACCCATGCTATCAAAAGAAACCCACAGATTCAATGCAATTCCTGTTAAAATACCAATGACATTCTTCACAGCAATAGAAAAAAACAATCCTAAATTTTAGATGCAGCCACATAAGACCCAGAATAGGCAAAGCTATCCAAAGCAAAAAGAACACATCTAGAGATACCACTTTACCTGACTTCAAATTATACTACAGAGCTATAGTAACCAAAACAGCATGGTACTGGTATTAAAACAGACACATAGACCAATGGAACAGAATAGGGAACTCAGAAACAAATCTGCATACCTACAGTGAACTCATTTACAACAAAGGTACCAAGAACACACATTGGGGAAAGGACACTCTCTTCCATAAATGGTGCTGGGACATGAAAAAAATGCTCATCATCACTGGCCATCAGAAAAATGCAAATCAAAACCATAATGAGGTACCATCTTACACCAGTTAGAATGTCGATCATTAAAAAGTCAGGAAACAACAGGTGCTGGAGAGGATGTGGAGAAATAGGAACACTTTTACACTGTTGGTGGGACTGTAAACTAGTTCAACCATTGTGGAAGACAGTGTGGCAATTCCTCAAGGATCTAGAACTAGAAATACCATTTGAACCAGCGATCCCATTACTGGGTATATCCCCAAAAGATTATAAATCATGCTACTATAAAGACACATGCACACGTATGTTTATTGAGGCATTATTCACAATAGCAAAGACTTGGAACCAACCCAAATGTCCATCAATGATAGACTGGATTAAGAAAATGTGGCACACATACACCAAGGAATACTATGCAGCCATAAAAAGGATGAGTTCATGTCCTTTGTAGGGACATGGATGAAGCTGGAAACAATCATTCTGAGCAAACTATCGCAAGGACAGAAAACCAAACACTGCATGTTCTCACTCATAGGTGGGAATTGAACAATGAGAACACTTGGACACAGGGTGGGGAACATTGCACACTAGTGCCTGTCACGGGGTGGGGAGAGGGGGGAGGGATAGCATCAGGAGAAACACCTAATGTAAATGATGAGTTAATGGGTGCAGCACACCAACATGGCACATGTATACATATATAACAAACCTGCACGGTGTGCACATGTACCCTAGAACTTAAAGTATAATAAAAATAAATAAGTACAGTTAAAAATAAATAAATAAATAAATGGTGCTGGGAAAACAAGATATCCATATACAGAAGAATGAAACTAGATCCCTACCTCTCACCATATACAAATATCAATCAAAATGGATTAATGACTTAAATCTAAGACCTGAAACTATGAAACTACTAAAAGAAAACATTAGAGAAACTCTCCAGGACATTGGACTAGGCAAAGATTTTCCAAGTAAAACTCACAAGCACAGACAACCAAAGGAAAAATGGATAAATTGGATTACATCAAGTTGAAAAGCCTCTGCACAGCAAAGAAAAACAGTATCAAGAAAGTGAAGAGACAACCCACAGAATGGGAGAAAATGTTTGCCAAGTATCCATCTGACAAGGCATTAATAATCAGAATATATAAGGACCTAAACAACTCAGCAGGAAAACAAATTTAGTAATTTGATTAAAAAGTGAGCAAACGATCTGAATAGAAGAATGTCAAAAGAAGACATACAGATGGCAAACAGGTAGATGCAAAAGTGCTCAACCTCACTGATTATCAGAGAAAAGCAAATCAAAACTACATGAGACATCATTTCATCCCAGCTAAAATGGCTTTTATCCAAAAAGTAGGCAATAATGAGTGCTGGCGAGGATGTGGAGAAAAGGAAACACTCATACACTGTTAGTGGGAATGAAAATTAGTACAACCGCTATGGAGAACAGTTTGGAGGTTCCTCAAAAAACTAAAAATAAAACTATCATATGATCCGGCAATTCTATTACTAGGTATATACCCCAAAGAAAGGAAATTAGTATATTGAAGAGATATCCGCACTTACATGTTTACTGTGGCACTATTTACAATAGTCAAGATTTGGAAGCAGTCTAAGTGTCCATCAACAGATGAATGGATAAAGAAAATATGGAACATATTCACAATGGAATACTATTCAGCCATAAAAAATAATGAGATACTGCCATTTGCAACAACATGGATAGAACTGGAGGATATTATGTTAAGCGAAATAAGCCAGGCACAGAGAGACAGACTTTGCATGTTCTCACTCATTTGTGGGAACTAAAAATTAAAACAATTGAACTCATGGAGATAAAGAATGTAAGGATGGTTACCAGAGGCTGGGAAGGGTAGCGAGCATGGGGAACTGGGGATGGTAAGTAGGTACAAAAAATATAGTTAGAAAGAATGAAATAAGATTTAGTACTTGATAGCACAACAAGTTGATTACAGTCAACAATAATTTATTGTACATTTAAAAATAACTAAAACTGTATAATTTCAATATTTATAACACAAATAAATGATAAATGCTTGAGGTAACAGATACCCCATTTATCCTGATATGATTAGCATGCATTGTATGCCCGTATCAAAATATCTCATGTACCCTATAAATATATATACCTACTATGAACCCATAAAAACTAAAAGTTAAAAAAAATTAAAACAGAAATACACTTCATACCTCAACTTCGTCTATACACACATATTTAGAGGGACATGTAACTGAAGTTTCGCTTAATGATGTTTGCCTTTATGACCTGCTATATTTTCTTCTCTGTTACACACATTTTATAAACTTTTACTGAAGTGTGATTTAAGTACAGTAGAGGATACATATCATAAATGAATAGCTTGATGCATTTCTACAAATTGACAATACCCATTTAACCTGCCCTCCTACCTCTGAATCAAAAGGCAGAATGTGACTAGAGGGCCCCTTTGCACTCCTTCCCATTTACCAACCCCTCCTCGGGGGCAACCACCATCCAGACTTCTGATAACACAGAGTAGTTTTACCTGGTTTTGTACTTTTTAAAAGTGCAGTCATAAAGTTTCTTTGTGCCTGCTTCTTTCTTTCAACTTCCTGCTTCTGAGGTTCATCAATATTGCTGTGTGCAATATTCCACTATGTGAATATGCTACACTTTATCCATTCCAGGGTGGATGGCCATGTGTTTTGGGGGATATCTGTGTGCATATCTCAGGGGTATACATCAAGGAGTGAAAGTGCTGGTATGTATATGTTCAACTTTAGTTGATATTGCCAAACAGTTTTCCAATGTCATCAAACCAATTACATTTCAGCTAACAGTGTGTGAGTTTCAGTTGTTTCACATCCTTGCCAACATTAGATAGAGTCTATATTTTTCATTTTAGCCATTCTGATGAATACATAGTAGTATTTCATTATGGTTTTAATTTGTCATTCCCTGAAGAATAATAATGTTATGTGCTTTTTTGGCTATTTGAACATCTTTTATGAAGTATCTGATTCTTTTGCCCATTTTTTCTATTAGGTTGTCTGTCTTTTCTTATTGATTTATAGGAGTTTCTTCTTTTTTTTCTACCATATATATTTGGACATGAGATCTTTGTTTAGTATATACAGTGCAAATATACAATATCTTTACCCACTCTATGGGTTACTAGGTTACTCTGTTTTTACTTTAATAAATGCTGATCTCGAGCCACCAAATTAATTTCGTGACCTGTTACTGAACTACAACTCACAATTTGAAACGTCTTGTGATACACAATTATGCAGTCTCTCCCGGGTCTGAATAGCCCAGAAAGGGGCATTTCTAGCCTGCAGCATCCACACCAACATTGGCCTGGATCAACACCTCTGAATCTACTGTGAGCCGCTGTTTGGAAAACAAAGGCCAGGATATTAGCTATATTTAATTTCCAAATTTAAAGAAAAACCTTGTTCTATATCTTGAGTGACAATAGTTTCCAGTTCTTCTGAATGTAATAATTGCCAGCCCCATGGCCCAGACTGAGGGAAGAGACTGAGAAGGATGGCCAAGATGTGGGAACACCTCTGAAATTAGCCCTTTCAACAGGACTAAAGTGTGCGTTTTCCTACACAATCTCTGTAGCCACCGAGGTACCTAGGTCTTCAGGGGCATGGTCTTATGGAACCAAATATAACTCCAGAGGTTCCTTTTATCTAACAGGTTAAGACAACATTCCCTAAACTCTGAGAAAAAAAAAAAAAAAAAGCCATTAACCAAGGGAGACAGACTCTCTCATATCCTAAGCACTTTCTTGGTGTGAGAGGTACATTCTCTGCTGCATCCTCCCAGCTCCTCAGAGCAGCCTTATCCACAGACTTTCAGCTCCAGGAAGGTGAAAACTGTGTACCACTTTTACAAATAATGTGACCAAGGCCACATAGCTAGTAAGTTATAGAGCTAGGCTGACTGACAACATAGCCTGAGTTTTCATTCCTCTGTTATACTCCTTAGAGGCAGCCAGTCACTGGATAAAGAGTGGTGACTACCTCCAAAAGGTCAAAGACTCACACACATATGCACAAAAACACATGTGTGCATGTACACACGTGCATGACATGTGGGTATACAGATATGTACATGTATGCACACATATATGCTATTTCACTCAGAAATCAGTGGGGCTGGACTCTACAGTTTCATTTCACAGTCAGCTCATCTGAGTTCCCCTCTTTCTCCTGATTTGCAAAGTACTGACACAGTCTGTAATACATGAATCACACAAAGGCACATGTATGTATAGGAAAGTTTACAGTTTACAAATCTCTTTCACACTCAATCTCTCACCCAACACTCACCACCAGCCTTCTGAACATATATAAATATTTGATGATTTGCAGGCCTCCAAGTCTGTGTGTTTAAGGACCTTCATTATGGGGGGGCTCTAATCCTTACCATGTAGGACCAGGGCTATGGCATCAGTGAGAGACTGGTAGGATTCGTGCAGCTTCTTGGACCCACTCTAAAATTTCCCTTTTAACTGTATATTTCCATAACAACCCATCATCCTTGTCTGACTCTTAGAAGTAGAGTTTTAACCTCATGAATTTTCTGGGGTTAGGCTTATATTTGCATGAGAGTTTATGAGATGTGGACACTACTCTATCCCTAATGAGTATGCCCAATTCTTTTCTTTTCTTATGAGAGTTTCTAGCACCTCCTATCTTCTCCTCTGGCTAAAGGTAAGTAGTTCCACCATTACTTATAATCATACTAGCAACTGTCATGTTTTGAACACTTTTTATGTACCAGGTACTAGGTGCTTTATGTACATTATCTCAGTACATCCTCACACAACCCTTTACAACATTTATTGACATCCTCATTTAACAAATGAGGAAACAGATGATCGGAGATGAGAAATGGCAGTCTATGGCCACACGGTCAGCAAGTGATAGGGTTTGGACTGGACCCAGATTCCATGGATTCCCAAGTCCTGGCCCATTCCAGTGCCTGAGACAGTAAGCAGCAGCAACTTCTTTACTCTGAGTCAGCAAAACGATCCAAATGGAGGTCAGAGGCATGGTAGTGACTATCTCCTCCTACCTTCCTTGTTTTCACCAAGCTCAGAACGATGAAGTGACTTTCCTGAACACACAACAAGAGTAGAACTGGGGCTGAACCCAGGCCTGCTCTTTGGGTTTACCCTGCTTTGATTCTCACCCATCTACTGGGCAAAGATCACTGGAGGCGCTCTGTCTGTATTCCAAGTGACCAGGGTGGGAGCTGCTCTTGAAACCAACTTATGAGAAATTATTGGAGGAACAAAGAACAAGAAAAGATCTGGAGGAGGTTCATGCTATTTACATTCACCTATTTTAGGATGTCTAGTAGAGAAGAAAGAGACCTGGCAAGATGTGGAGTAGATTTCAAGTTCAGATTATGGGAGAGCTCTACAAAAATCCTAAGTGTGGGGAGATACCAACCTCCATACCAGTCCCTGCAAGTTTCCAAGAACAGGCCAGAGATCTATAGAGATGCTGCTATAGATTTCCCGGCATCCAGGAGGGAATGGTCTATGCCTCTAAAACCCTTTTATCTCTAAGATTCCACAAGCCTTTGACACGTACAAAAATCTTGCAGGGAAGGCAAGCAGTAATCCTGCACTCTTTGCTCATTGTTCTTAAGGAAAAAAACTATGTATTGTAAAATAAATGAAGATAGAGTCTACCTATTAATGCATATTTAAGAGGTAGTAGAGAAAATAAGAACCCATAACATTAACTTAAATCAGGAATACTCTCTGAAGTGTAAAAAAAATCAACTCACTTTTCTTTAAATCTTCTTAAAAGGGTCTAAGAATAGTCCTTCAAATAATCCTTGAAGTATGCAATTTTAATTTGGACACATGGTAATTTCAGTCTACCTGTTGAAAGAGACAAGAGAGGAATCAGTCATTTTTGATGAGGATGCTGTTCTGACAAGCAGCAGAGAAGCTTCTGGCAGCTTGGGAGGTGGGGGTGAGACTTGGGCGTGGCCATTGGTAGCAGCAGTATGAGCTTTGGTCCTAGGCCACTCAGAGGAAAGATGCAACTAAAGTAGCTACTAGCACAGTGCCTGGCACATGGCAAATGCTCATTAAGTAGTTGATGGACAAGTAAAAGGATGGCTGAGAAAATGAGTGGGATTTATCATCAACCTTTCACGCAGGGAGTTACTCTGTAGCCTCATCTCTTCAATACTTAGGGAGAGAGAATTTCCAGGTACTGGGCATATAATGGAAAGCAGCACAGAGAAAGGTACCAGTGGAGTAAAGAGAGTGACAGGTTTGAGCCAGCCATAGCTATGCCCAAATCCTGGCCCCACCACTTCTGACCACACAACTCTGGGCTGGTTTATTTATTTATATTTGCTGTTGTTCCTAAATTGGATACTTAGCTGATTCATTAATTTTCAGCTCTTCTTCTTTTTTAATATTGGCATTTAAGGTGATAAATTTCTCTCTAAGTGCTGTCTTGGCTATATTCCACAACTTTTGATATTTAATATTTCTTTAGTCATTCATTTATAATCATTTTATAATTTGTTATAATTTCTTTTTGATCTGTGAGTTAGCTGGAAGTATTTTTATAAATATATCTCAATATAGGTTTTTTAAAAAACACCTCATCTTTCTGTTATTGATTTCTAACTTAATTGCACTGTGGTAGGCGAATATGGTCTGTAGGATACTTACTCCCTGAAATTTACTGGGATGTATTTTATGGCCTAGGATACAGTCCATTTTCATGAGTGTTTTATATGTGCTTAGAAAGAGTGTGCATTCTCTGGCTGTCGGGTTGATGTTGGGTTGGCTTTCTTTAAATGTTTCTGCATCTCCTTTTCCTCACCTGTAATAAGGTATGTGAGCAATACACATTAGTTCCCTCACACTGAGTATAAAATTACACTGTATATTTTATACAGTATACAGTATACAGTGAGTATAATTTTATACAGTATACAGTATACAGTGAGTATAAAATTATACTCACTGACAAAGATAGAGAGTGCACAAGGAAAGGTCAAGGTGTGCTCTTTTTTCCTTGTAACAGTATCAATAACAATGCCCCACACTTATAAAGGACTTAAAAGTTTCTAAACAATGACCACGTCTGTCATTTGGTCTTAAACCTGTATGTCACCTAGGCAGGTAGGGGTGGGAACCCACAAAGAAAAAGGACACACACCAGTTGGTGCAGTGATTTATTCAGTCCTCATGCCAGAACCCCAGGATCCCTCTGACTCGCCTCTGCCCCTCACTTCTCACCCCTGCTCAGTTAAGTCTTCTTACTATCTTTCAAATCCCATCCTCGTTATTACCCACAATGCCTGCAACATTTCTTACCTGCTTGGTTCCAACAGATCATTAAATTCCTACTGTTTTAAAAATATAACACAGGAAGTAAATCCTGACAAAATCCTCCTGGCAGATGTGACTCTCAAATAAGGCTGGTGTTAGGTCTTGGGTGCCAGAACATCAGTTTTGTTGCAGGGCAGAGTGATGTTTATGTCTATTAAAGCAGGCATGAGTTTAGAAAGGTCGAGTAACACTGTTGAGTTCAAATATTCTTCATCTAGCAGACGGCCCTTCCCGTGACCTTGTCCCCTGTCCTACCCCCAAGTTCTTTTTCTCCTTTTCAGAGAGATTTCCTGAAAGAGTCGTCTAGACCACCACTTCCTCCACTCCCACGCTCTTCACAAATCATTGTCTGTGGCTTTCAGCCCTTTTCTTTAAGATCATATGGATGTTGTCACTGCATATTCCAGACACTTTTTCTCAATCTGCAGTGGCCTCTCTGGGTCATTTGCTAGCAGGGACCCCTCCTCCCCTCTGGAAACTCCTGCCTCCATATCAGCAACACACGTTTCTCCCGGTTCTTCTCCTTTCCCCCCCGAGGACTTTCTCTGCCTCCTTCATAAATTCTGCCATTTGAATGGGCATTTTCAAAATTTAATTAATAGTGTTTTTATAAAATAATCACCATAAACTACCCTTTATTAAGGACATGCCAATCACTGTGCTAAACATTATTTTATTCCACTTAATCTTCACAATAACCACATGAAGTAGATATTATTAATATTTGTATTTTACAGATGAGAAAATAGAAGCTTGCAAAAGTTACGTAATTTGCCCGGGATCACTCAGTAGCAAAACAGGGATTCAAATCGCAATCTGTCCAATCATAGCGTGTGCTCTCAGCCACTACATTAACTCGTTCTGCCTTCCTATACCATGGCTTCTGTGACTCACCATTCTTCCATGATGTCATGGATTTCATGCTCCCATTTTGCTTCCCTCTGAAGGGAAGGCCTTTATCCATACTGTGTGCTGAGAAAATTCTGTTTATTATTCAAAGCTCAGCTCTTCCCACAGAGCTACTAGCAAGCCAAACCAGTTTCATTGCTTCCATCTCTTTGCTGTGGCAGCTTTACAATGATATGAAACCATCCATTCATCCATCTGACTATGCATCTATTTCTCCACCCAAGAATTATACAAATATGGTAGAAGATTGCTTATCTAGAAGTCTAAACAAAAGAAGCATCCAGACAAAGGAATTGTTCCAAAGGATTTTTATGTTCACTCTTTGAAAAAATATATCATACTATGGTCAAAATTGAAGAAAACTTGCTAGAAGTTGTGGTATTTGGGGAAGGGATGTGCTCTGCATGGCATGTGTTAATTACTGGTCAAGGACAGTCATCCATGGGACCTGACCAGGGAGCTTTCCGAGGTCAGGAAACTAGATCTGTGCAATTTCCCTTACCCAATCCCCACATTTTAAAGTCACATTTACATATCATGTCTGGCTCAAATACCTCTTATCCCGGAAATCTTCCCTGATTCTCCTCCCCAACAGGCACAGATGAACCTAGACACCCACCCCTACCCCTCACAATGCATCTCTTTGTGTTCTCTCTGCCAGCACTTGGTATTTAATCATTTGTAGGTAATAGTGCATTTCAAAAAGCACTTCAGCATTTTCATTGCATGCTTTATCTCCACCTCTTATCTCCTTGGAGGTAGGAGATGCATCTAATTTACCCCAGATATTTTCAGAACCAACCCCAGTGCCTGGCACACAGATGTCAATGAGTGACCGATTGATTAAAATTAGGTGACATTGTCCTTGAATGGAGAAGGCCATCCAAATATCACTCAAATGCAAGCACCAAGCAGTGTATTATGTGAACAGTAGGTGCTAAATAAACATAAAATCCTTCCACCCTCTCTCCACCCCTCAAAAAGCAAGGACTAGAAAAGAGGCGCAATGTGTCCATTGAGCCTGAGGTTTCTGAAGATCTGTGTTCCATGGTGCACAAGTATTAATATGCTGGTGTGGTGGCTTTTGATGTTCTCCATGATCAACCAGGAACTGAAAACCCATGTTTGGTTACATTCTACTTTTCATAGTCAGAAAATGAGAGTTTGAGCTTTAAAGATAGACAAGACCTTCAGAGTGAACTACTACAACCACTTTCTTTTACAGAGGAGAAACAAAGAGGTTCATTGACTCTAGGTCATGGGCCAAGAAGGGTTGTGCAGATGCATTTTCCCTGTTCCCTCCTGGACTTGCAAATGAAGCCTCTAGGAAAATGAGTGCTCTCTGAATGGCTAAAAATAAACTCCCAGAAACTTCATCTAGATATATCACGGCTGTAATTTACAGCGTCTAGAACTTTAGCATGGTATAATTAGCAAATGGATTACAATAATTTATTTTTGATTTAACAGCTCGAATGAACACACCCTTCCAGTGGAATGGGAAAAAAAGGGCTAGGAGCCAGCTGCATTCCTCCATCTCCTTCCAATGCCACAATATTTGTACTGGCTGGCAGTCCTCTACTGATGCCCAGTGGACATGCAAAGAGAAGGAACTGCAACTCTGAGCTCTGGGCTCCCTGAAGCATGACTTCTTGGACATAGCCTCCCAAAACGGTCAATGTTCATCCTTTTAGTGAGCAGAAAGATGTCCAAACTCACCTTTTCAACGCACAGGAAAACCCAACGGCATTCACCGAGAAGAAAGGTATACACTAAACAAAACATACCAAAGACTAATTACACAGATGTTTTTTCTCCTAAAGATTCTGGGCACATTTTTAGAATGGTTTTCCATCACTTGCCTTACTATAGGGAAAGTTTGTTGTGATGTCTCTGAACAGGCAGTACTAAAGGATGATACAAGATAGAAACTTGTCATGAAGCTAGAAGATGACTAGACTGGGGTCAGAGAGGACCTGTGCTTGGGTTTTGACTTGTTATGTGTGCCATGAATAACAACCAATTCAAAACCCTTTTATAAAATGTCAGTAATGAGTAACTACCTCACAAGATTGTTATGGGGATTAAATGAGAAAAAATGTATGAAAAGGATTTTGTAAATGAGTATTAGATGATTCTTCTTGAGCGAATACATGTCCCAAGTAGAGCTTTCTGATGAGGACTTTTTCTGACCAAAGCGCTATAGAGCATTGCAGCAAGGGCCAGGGCCAGAGCAGCAGAAACCCTGGGAAGTTGTCTTCTCATATTTCTCTGCATGGTGTCTGGGCAGAGGCAAGTCACCCAGCAGAACAACCAGAGCTGGGAAAGATGGATCCCGACTTGGATAAGGAGCACAAGACAACCTGTCTCGCTTCTCTCACATCCCTTCCAAAATCAAATATCTGCCCAAACAACCCTTAACCTAGAAGGTGGCATGATGGTGGACAGTGTGGGAAACTGAAGCAGTGGTTCTTCCGGCTGAAGGAAGGGGAAGGGTAGTTTTCTGAGCATCTGCCATGTATGAGGCACAGCGCTGGGTCCTTTCACACTGGGGTTCTTCTCCAAACCATGCAAGGTTCCCCTGACATCATATTATACCATTGCTCATGCTGGGTGTGGGCCTATGAAGCCCCCTTTCATCTCTCTGCTTCTCCAACCATCCCCTGAGCAGGAAGACCTGGACCCTCATCCTCTCACTCTTTCAATTCTTAGTGATCTTAGGTAAGGTAAGTCATCTGTTTTGGAAGGACTTCAGTTTTCTCATCTGTCAGGTTAGGACAAGAACCTCAAACTCACTGCCTTATCAGATTGCTTTCAGACTCAATATTGGGCGTGTAAAGTTTTAAAAACAGTGCCAAACCCTGAAGGCTTATGTCACCCCTTGTTCAAGCTCCTCAAGAGCTTCCTCTTGCTGCTTGTGCTAGTTGGCTCTTGTGTTGCTATAAAGGAATACCTGATGTTGGGTAATAAAAAAAAAAAATGTTTAATTGGCTCATGGTTCTGCAGGCTGTACAGGAAGCATAGTGTTGGCATCTGCTTCTGGTGAAGGCCTCAGGAAGCTTCCAGTAATGGGGGAAGGAGAAAGGGAGCCAGCACATCACATTGTGAGAGGGGGAGTGAGAGAGAGAGAGGAGGTGCCATGTTCTTCTAAACAACCAGATCTCATAAACTCATAGAGTAAGAACTCACTCATTACCACGAGGAGAGAACCAAACCATTCATGATGGATCTGTCCCCATTTCCCAAACACCTCCCACTAGGCCCACCTCCAACACTGGAGGTCACATATCAACATGAGATTTGGAGGGAACAAAACATCCAAACCATATCACTCTTAAATAAACATTAAATATCTACTTTGTCCTCTGACCCCCTGCTGATGTTATGCTCCCATCAGGGTCCCTTGTTCCCCAAGTTCCATCCAAACCAGGCATCTTTCGGGTAATTATGCTCAAGGAGTAACTGCTGTCCCCAAGGCTGGGAGTCCCCTCCGCCCCTTCAGCTCTCAGCCTAGCCTTAGTCACTTGCGGGAGAGCTCCTTGGCCCCTCAGAGGAGGGAGTTTCCTCTACTCTACATTCTCAGAACCCTCATGGTCACACTTACCAGAGTGATGATCTGATTAATGCCTATCTCCCCAACTAGAATATAAGCCCTCTGAAGAAGGACCACCTGTATGTTGTCCACCAGGGTGTCCTCAGGAGGCCAAGCATGCAGCAGACCCTCATCTATTTTGTTCACTGCTCTGGAACAGGACAGGGCACATAGTAGGTACTCAAAAAATACTTGTTGAATGAGTACATTTCCATGCAGTTCAAATCTGAAGCTGGGTCAGCTCAACCCTCCCTTCTCTGCTCTCCGCAAGCTCTCTCTTCCTTCCTTCTCCCTGCACTCAGAGCACTGTCCTGTACTGTTTGCTACCATGACCTCACCATTATCCAAGTGAGTAGCTTGTCTCCCCTGAGACCACAACAGCCCCAAGGAAGGCCTAGAGAGGCAAACCCTAGCGGGACCCAGAAAAGGGACAGAGCCGGAGTATCTGGGCAAATGGAAGTGGGGCACACAGTAGGGGCTCCTGTGGAACCCACGTTTAGCCTACTCTGAACTTCTGCCTCACAGTCTGTTTCTAGGGCAAAGCTTCCAGCCTTGAGTCTTTGCTTCATGGGCTAAAAAATGCCTCTCTCTCTCTCTCTCTCTTTTTTTTTTTTGGCTTGAAATAAATGGTTAGCCATTAAGATGTAAAATGCAGCTGTCACAGTCCATAGAACAACAGACAGGTTAATATGGGTTTTTAAGAATGCCATTTCCTCATATTAACCCCAGAGCAATGGCAACCTATCAAGATAGACTCCAGAGTGCTCCGGAAACCTGCTGTTTTGGTTCTTTAATAATATTTGATGTTTAAATAATAGTTGATGTTTGTTTCCAAGTAGAGTTTAATAGTTCGCCTTTCCCTCCTTCTCTTCCTTCCTTCTTTCCCTCCCTCCCTTCCTTTTTACCTTCCTTCCTTCCCTACCTCTCCCTCTCCCCTCCTTTCCTCCCTCCCTCCCTTCCTTCCCTCCCTCTCTTCTTTTTTACCTTCCTTCCTTCCCTACCTCTTCCCCTGCCCTCCTTTCCTCCCTCCCTCCCTTCCTCCCTCTCTCCTTGTTACCTTCTTTCTTTCCCTCCCTCTCCCCCTGCCCTCCTTTCCTCCCTCCCTCCCTCCATCCCTTCCTTCTCTTCCTCCCTGCCTCCCTTCCCTTCTTCCTCATTCCTACTCTAAGATTGTCTTTGCCTAGGCTTTCTTCCTGAGGTCTTGGGTATAAACATGAAGATGTGTATCTGGGTCATGTCTGGAATTCTAAAGTCTCCTGACTGGTTTCCTTGACACTCATTTCTTCCTTTTATCCCCCAACCCTTCCCACCTGCCAGCCATCCCATCCTACCTACATGTTGTCTACCATAGAACTAATTTAACTTCAAAAATATTTAAACTTTAAATAAAGTTTTTAAGTTATTCCCTAAGAGAGATGAGCTTCAGTTACATAGAAAATGTCAATAGTTAGGACTGGACCTTCCTGGCAGAGGCGAAGGCACACTGCGTTCTCCTGCCTAGAGGGAAGGCTGGGTGGTGCTAAAGGTACCCAGGAAACTCCAGAGGGACAGGTCTGGGCTTGCACTGTGGCTCCAGCCACCTGGCAGCCTAGGGAAGTCTGTCCTGCACAGCCTAGTAGAGTCTGTCCTGCACAGACCATTGTAGCCCAAGTTGGCAGCCCAGCACCAATCACTAAGTCCTGCATGGAAGAGTGATCCGCCAGGTGCTTGTCAGCAGGGATAGCTTGGTTCCTCTCTGGTCCCTGTTCATGTTGTCTGTAGTGCACACCCCACCAGGAAGTCTTGGAGGGGAGAGGTGAAGGGTGAGATTCTGGCATCACCAGAAATTACTTGCAGATTCTGAAATGGGCAAGGCTTTCTCAGGCCTCCAGCACTTTGTACATGTTGTTTCCTTAGTCTCAGTCACCCTCATCTTTCCCTGAATAACTCCTTGTCCTTGAAGACTCAGTAGAAGGTTACCTCCTCCTGAAAGCTTTCCTCACCCTTTGTCTAGATCAGGGGTCCATCCTGAGCTTCCAGCACCCCCCTTTTCTTCCTCCCCAGCTGGTGCAATTGTTCCCTTTGTGCAGTGTTCTGCTTATTTGACTGTCTCCAATAAATGTCTCCTGTGAATGCCCACCAGCACAAGGTGTTCTGAGACAAAGAAAAAATAATCAATACACTAATTAATCTATGCATTGACTCTCTGCCTTGCTCCAAAAATAATTTAAGGGAGCACAAGGATCAAATATGCCCCCAAGTAACTTTGAGTCTGGTGGAACAGCAGACAACATAAGCATTTTAAAAATATATGATAAAGGCTGACAATGTGATCAGGTTGAGGGATTGGGTAGGAGTGGGGACCCTCTCTCTGATCTCTTTCAGGACCAAGCATGACACACAAGGATGCTCAGTGAATGTTTGCTGAATGAATGAGATGGGTTGAGGAGGACCTGAAGGGGACTTGGAGATCACTTATTTTAAGGGGGGAAATTGTAGTCAGAGAGGGGATGGGACAGCGCAGGAGCCCCCTAGTTAGTAGCATGCAGGACATAGAGCCCAGGACTATACAACATTAGTTGGTCATTCTAAACTCTATTTATTGGATATGGAGTAAGACAAGCCGCTTCTCTCTTAGCCTCAGCTTCTGTCCTGTCAAAGAAAGATGTTGAAGTATCTCATCTTTGAAGCTGTTCCAGTTCAGGGATCCCATGAGACTAAGGTTACAACAGAGGGCTGAACAGTGACCAGGTCATGGTCCTGTGACACAGCCTCTGCTGTCTGATTCTGATACTAATTCAAGAAGCTATTCAAAGACAGAGATCCTTCATTCATCTATTCAAAACATATGTACTGTATGCCATGCACAGAGGTCATAACCACAGGATACCCAGAGATCCAATACATCTTTGTGCACCTATTCCCTTTGTACAGGTCTCTAACACCCTGGGTGGCTGTCCTCAATAATCTGTGCTACAATGTGGAGTAAATCTCTGACTTCTTTTCCTTCCCCTGTTGCTTTCTCTCTTTCTTTCCCACCTTCACTCATTTACTCATGCACTCAGCAAATGTGTGCCGAGTGCCCACAGTGTGCCTGGCTCTGTGGTCTATGTGCTACAGCTACAGTGGTAAAGAAGATCCAGGTCTTGCCTTCTGTAACTCAGTACTCTCCTAATACTCAGGCAGTTTTCAGAGCTACAATTTCTTCACTGTGCATTGTCCTTCTATTCCTCCACAATTCTGTTCCTGCTGTGTGTCTGCCTGGAACATCCTATCTACTGATCTACCATCTCCACACTTCTACTCCTCTTCTAAGGCCTTGTCCACAAGCTGCCTTCTCTGTAAAACCTCCCCTGACCTTCCCCCTCTCTGGGGTTCCATACCTCCCTACTTTCTACCATAATCCCACTGTACTGTATTGGTGAATACTGTCTATTAGTCCCACTACTGTGAACTCCAGAAGGCCTTGGACAGTGTATTTTTACCATTGTATATACAGCAGTGGGGAACCAGCAAATGCTCAGGAAACCTTGGCTGACATGGCTGAACTTCTTGATCAGCATGTTCTAACTAGTCCAGGCTCTGGGGAGAGGGCAGAATTGTCCTCATCCCACCATATGTCCTACCTGCAAAGCCAGCACAATTCTGCTCTGTAGCTTCCCTCTGCTCTCAGAGGTCGATCTCAGCTTGTCCAGGACCCAGGGACCCTGCTCCTGCACTCTGAGCTGCTCGCGCCTGCATCCTTGGATGTCCCGTCTAATCTCTGCTTAGGACTTTCTGCAGATTTGCTGGGGAATGTGGATAATCCAAAGTAAGAAAATCTACTTTTGCAACATTTCCACAAATAAAAAATATTCATAGAGCCTTAAGCTTTTCTGGCCACACCAGAACATTTTGGTAAGGTTCTTTAAAGAAGAAAGAACGATCTCCCCCTACAAAGTTGTAGTTATACTAGCCAAGGCATAGGAAACTGCAGACACAGGCAAGACCCTGCCTTGGAATAAGATGACTGGGGTTGAGCCTGGCTCTGTCATGATAGCCACAATGTCTCAGCAACTTATTTCTTCTCCCTGAGAAGCCTCCAGGTCTTCACCTGTAAATCAGAGTTAATAGCACAACCCTTGCACTGGTGCAATGAAGATTAAATTAGGAGGTAAAGTTCTTGACATATTGACTGTGACATCGTACTCAGTAAGGATTAGTACTCTCATGAAGGAATGGGGAAGGTGAGTAGAATGAGAAGAATATCGTTTCTCATTGTAGCTTATACTTCTGAAATTGATTCCACACACACTGTCGCATTTATGCCTCAATCAACGTCTGATATATGCATTATATTATCCTTTTCTTATGGAGAAGGTATCTGAGGCTTAGGGATGTTGAATAATTTACACAAGATCACACAGCCAGGAGAAATGGAGGTTACCCTAGATTCACCAATTCTCTGACTCTAAATCTGGAGTTTCAATGGCCACCAGGAACTGAGGAAGTGGCTAGCATGGGCTTACAGCTGAAGAAGTATTCCTCCTCAGACCATCACCTCCATTGGACCAGGATCACAAGCCCCAAATAACCCTAGTATATGGTAGACATGGTCAGTGCTCACTGAAAAGCCCCCGTTCTTTGTAGCCAATGTCCACTTTCCTTATAGAGATGTTGAAGTGAGTGGCACGGAGATGTGTAATTTCCAGGTCAAGAGAACAATGGGCCCCCTGTACTGTTCTTCGCCTGTGGTGGTGACCCTCAAAGCCATGATTTCTAGACTGCAGAGCTATAAGAGGAGGGCTCTATATGGCCCTCATCTGTGATATGAGCAGGAAACAAATCTTTGTTGAGTCAACATCACTGAGTTTGGGGGTTCTTTGCTGTTATATCTTACCTTAGTCTACCCGGACCGCTGTGTCTAGGTTCAAACTATCGACCGATCACAAGATAAACACCACAGGGAATAACAGTTGGCATGTAGTATCTGATTTAATCTTACCCTATGCACTAGGTGACATCACCCTTATTTTGCAAATAGAGAAACTGAAATTTAAGGATTAAATTTAAAAATAAAATAAAAAGAATAAATTGCCCAAGATAATATGGCCAGTCTGTTTTTGAATGTCTTGTTTTCACGATTTTTGTCATTCCTTTTGTCCTTAGTTTCTGTATCTGTAAAAGGGGGATGAGGCTGGACCAGATGCTTTTAACATTTATCCCACCTCGATAATTATAATTATATGATTCTTCCAGCTTTGCCTGCCCTCCTGTCCTCCTAATGTGTGGCTGACCCAGATGTTGAGCCTCCAGGTAAAGCCAGCTCCAGTTCTGCCCCACAACCCCAGTCTTGCTGCCAATCGCATCTGTCCAGAAAAGAGGGATCTGACTGCTGGTTCACTCACCCGTTCACTCAGTCACTTATTCTATGATTTATTCATTTCTACCTATTACTGACTCACTCATTCATTTACAGATGCCTTCCACTTCCTCTTCCACCACCTGCTGGCCAAAGCTCATATTCAGTTCCCCCCAATTTTCACTCATTTATTTCCTCAAAATCACACTCGTTCACTCATTCGCTCATTAGCCTCTTCACTTATTTACTTACTCGTTGATTTATTTATTCACTGATTCATTTTTTACTTATTTATTCATTTATTCATTAAGTCACTCATTCCTTCAATATTTTCACTCTTTCTGTCCTTCATTCACTCCCTTCTCCATGCATTCACTCACTCATTCCCCACACTCCTTCCTCCCTATTCCCCAGTGCAGCATCCTCCCAGGAAGCAGAGCCTCCATCATGGCTGGGGCCATTAGTCCTCCCTCCCAGAACACTCTCTTCCATTTTAACATCCTGCTTGTTGAACTGTGCAGGCATATCTCCTGGTGTGCAGGGGATATGCTTTCCACTCAGAAACAGATGTTCTTGTAATTACTGTTTTGACTTTCACCCTCTAATGCCAGAAAATTCTTTCCACAAACTCCTCCAGTATACAGGAAGGCAACCGTGCAGAATGGGCAAGGCATGCAGTGCCTGGGGGTTCAGATTCCAGAACACAAGGTATTCCTGGCAGTCAGAGCTTGGGGGACTTGGAGGGAGCCTTCCTTCTCCAGGACTT
This sequence comes from Piliocolobus tephrosceles, assembly GCF_002776525.5. Taxonomy (NCBI): domain Eukaryota; kingdom Metazoa; phylum Chordata; class Mammalia; order Primates; family Cercopithecidae; genus Piliocolobus; species Piliocolobus tephrosceles. Next base: position 69,347,981 of record NC_045446.1, read on the forward strand.
TGCAACCTGGGGTCCAGGGCTGAGCTGGAGATGGGGGTATCCTCGAGGGCAGCAGACTTGGGGAGCCAAGTAAAGGAGTGTGAAGAAAAGCGGCCCATCTCAAGACTGTGGAGTCATGATGATCTGTCTGTACTTGGGTTACTACGGTGACAGGTGCCAGGGTCAGGGGTGAATATAGAGGCTTATCAGCATGTGAACAGCAAGAATAAGTTGTCAGCAATATCATGGCAGAAGATCAACATTACAATTTACTGACCTCTTACCCTGTATCAAGTATTTCTTACACTTTACGCTAGTTATCCCTCAAAGATCAATCTCCCCATCTTTCATTTAGAAATTTAATCCCCAAAGTTTTAACTGGTTCCATGACCTCTCAGCCAAAGATTAGACTCTCCAAATTCCCTTGCAGTGAGGCGTAACTGTCTAAGTTTGGGCCAATGGGTGTGAGCAGAGGTGTTATGTGCAACTTTTTGCTTGTACCTTTAGAAGAAAGCCGGATGTCTTCCACTTCCTCTTCCACTACCTGCTGGCTAAAGCGTGGCCCTTTTTGGTGAGCCATCTTTGTCTCTGGGGTTAAGGGCAACTTGAACAGCATGTTAGAACAAGATAAAAGAAGCCCTGAAGAACCTTGTGAAGTAGAACATCTCTATCCCCCTGGCTGAGATTTTATGTGCAAGAGAAACAAGCTTCTGTTATGCTTTGGCCACCGTTATTTTGATCTCTGTTAAAGCAGCCATGCCAGTGTCTACTAATCCCAGGAGGAAACCTCTTTGCCCACATTACGTCTTCTTGAGGATAAACTTCCCTCATGGGAACACTCTTGTTTTACTTTATTCCCTTACTAATTTGTCCTTTTCGTGGTTGAAACATGTCCCTTCAAAATTCATGTCTGCTGAAAATCTCTGAATGTAAACTTATTTGGAAATATGGTTTTGCAGATGTAATTAAAAGATTGATATAAGACCACACGGATTAGGGTGGGCTCTAAATCCAATGAGGGTGTCCTTACAAGACAGAAAGGACACACAGAGACACAGAGGGGAAGGCCATGTGAAGGTGGGGGCGGAGACTGCAGTGATGCGTGTCCCCAAGCCAAGGAGTGCTATGGGGTGCTGACAGCCATAGTAACTAGGAGACAAGCATGGAGTGGATTCTCTCAGAGCCTCCAGGGGTCACCCCGATGATACCTGGATTGCAGACTTTTGGCCTCTCAAACTGTGATAGCATATGTTTCTGTTGTTTTAAGTCAACAACAACCTGTTCTCTGTGAAAGGAGTTCAACCTTTATCTTGTGGCCAGTGGGGACCCATTGAAGGGTTTGTATTAGGGAACAGATGATAACAAGAATGGCTAACATGGGTTGAGTACTAACCCTGCACCAGAAAATGTCCCAAGTGCGCACTTAGACATACCACCTCAGCTAATCCACAGCACAACCTGAGCACAGGTACTATCACTACTCCCAGTTACAAATTAGCAGGTTTGTGGTAATTTGAGTGACAATGATTGGGTTGGTGGGTTTGGGAGAAGGAACCGGACCTGCCTCACCTAATACCCCCTGTATGGCCTATGAGGTGGCCTACGGAAAGCAAAGCTCTTCTCCTCTCCTTGACAGGATGGCCACGTCTAACTATAGGTCGAAGTGTTAGCAAGACCCTGTGTGCAGATCTAAAGCTGCCCTGTGGGCTTTCCATGGTAATTGGTGCAGGGCAGTGGTCAAGATCATGGCCTTGGAAGCCAGACCACCTGGCATTAAATCCTAGTCTGCCAATTACTAGTTCTGTGATATGGGGCAAATTAAACTTTCAGTGCCTTGATTTCTTCATCCATAAAATGGGGTAAGAATAGTACCTACCTTATAGGAATGTTTTATTAGTTAACATCATAAAGGGCTGAGAACAGAGTTTGACAAATAGGAAATGCTAAATAAGTATTAATGCTTAACTAGTGGCGATGATGCTATAAAATTATTTGCTGTTATTTATTTATTTGTTTATTTATTTATTTATTAATTATTGTTATCTGACTCCTCTATGTCTCAATTAATTTTGAATTTAGGCCAGGAAGATAAGTACTATTTTCTAGCTCTACTGGAATCCCAAAATGTATTTAATTTTCTTCAGCCTTATTTTGCAGATGAGGAAACTAGGTCTGGGAGAGATGAAATGGCAAGCTCTGGACACCTTTCAAGTCCTCCTCCACATTCCCTGGCTGCCAAGTCACCCATATGATCTAGTTGTTGGGCTTTTGGGCTCACTGCTCCCTGGCACTAGGTGGCAGATCCTGGAAGGTCTCCCTCCTGGCTCCTGGGCAGTGTGCAGGAGCCCATTGGGAACTCTCTGGGCCAGCTGTTCATCTGCTGCACAGCATGCTGAGCCATGCAGCCTGGTCAAGTGGACATGGGCCCACATGAGGATCTATAGTCCATGTTCATACAAGACTGGCTGACTCTTCAGCTTTTATGGAGCTATTTCTGCAGGCCCGAGCTATGCTGCAGGGAAAGCAGGTTGCACATACATGCATAAACATGGTCCTTCTGCCTAAAAGGTCCCTGAGTGAAGGCAGCATGTTTAATGTAGAGAACCAGCCTGCTTACCACACACCTGACCCCACATACCAGTTTATTGGGAGGAGAGAATTTCCCTCTGCCCAATGGTACAGACAATCTGAGAGGACAGGGGTGAGAGAGAGAGCAAGAAAAGGAAAGAGGAAGGGACATTTGTTGAGCATTTACTGCAGGCCAGGCACTATGCTAGGTGCTTCACATTTGCTGCCACATTTAATATTCATAACAATCCTATGCTATAAACTCATTTTAACAGGTGTGGAAACTGAAGCTCAATAAGCTGAAATCACTTGTACAGGCCACATAGCCAAGAAACAATGGAGGCCTGCCAAACTTTTTTTAATAGTTTTTTTGGGGAACAGGTGGTGTTTGGTTAGATGAATAAGTCTTTTAGTGGTGATTTCTGAGATTTTGGTGCACCCATCACCCAAGCAGTGCACACTATACCCAATGTGTAGTTTTTTATTCCTCACACCCCTCCCACCCTTTCCCCTGAGTCCCCAAAGTCCATTGTACCATTCTTATGCCTTCGCGTCCTCATAGCTTAGCTCCCATTTATGAGTGAGAACATATGATGTCTGGTTTCCATTTCTGAGTTACTTCACTTAGAATAATGGTCTCCAACTCCACAATGGTTGCTGCAAATGCCATTATTTCATTTCTTTTCATGGCTGAGTAGTATTCCATGGTATGTATGTGTGTGTGTGTGTGTGTGTGTGTGTGTGTGTGTGTGTATGTGTATATATATATTCATATTCATGGGATATATTCCATGGGATATATCATATACACACACACACACACACACATATACATACACATATGGCACAGTTTGGCGGTGTCCCCATTCAAATCTCAACTTGAATTGTATCTTCCAGAATTCCCATGTGTTATGGGAGGGACACAGGGGGAGGTACTCAGATCATGGGGGCTGATCTTTCCCATGCTGTTCTCATGATAGTGAATAAGTCTCACAAGATCTGATGGGTTTATCGGGGTTTCTGCTTTTGCTTCTTCCTCATTTTCTCTTGCAGCCACCATGTCAGAAGTGCCTTTCACCTCCTGCCATGATTCTGAGGCCTCCCAGCCATGTGGAACTGTAAGTCCAATTAAACCTCTTTTTGTTCCCAGTCTTGGGTATGACTTTATCAGCAACATGAAAATGGACTAATACTATATATATGCGCTCATGTGTGTGTGTGTGTGTGTGTGTGTGTATACATGCATCACATTTTCTTCATCCACTCATTGATTGATGAGCATTTGGGCTGGTTTCATATTTTTGCAATTGTGAATTGTGCTGCTATAAACATGCTTGTACAAGTATCTTTTTTGTATAATGACTTCTTTTTCTCTGGGTAGATACCCAGGACTGGGACTGCTGGATCAAATGGTAGTTCTACTTTTAGTTCTTCAAGGAATCTCCACACTATTTTCCACAGTGGTTGTACTAGTTTACATTCCCACCAGCAGCATTAAAGTGTTCCCTTTTCACTATACCCATGCCAATATCTATTACTTTTTGATGTTTTTATTATGGACATTCTTGCAGGAGTAAGGCAGTATTGCCTTGTGGTTTTGATTTGCATTTCCCTGATCATTAGTGATGTTGAGCAGCTTTTCATATGTTTGTTGGCCCTTTGTATATCTTCTTTTGAGAATTGTCTATACATGTTCTTAGCCTACTTTTTGATGGAATTGTTTGTTTTGTTCTTGCTGATTTGTTAGAGTTCCTTGTAGATTCTGAGTATTAGTCCTTTGTAGGAAGTATAGTTGAGAAGATTTTCTCCTACTCTGTGGGTTGTTTGTTTATTCTGCTGATTATTTCTTTTGCTGTGCAGAAGCTTTTTGGTTTAATTAGGTCCTATCTACTTATCTTTGTTTTTGTTGCATTTGCTTTTGGGTTCTCAGCCAATATGTAGAATGGTTTTCCAAAGTTATCTTCGAGAATTTTTATTATTTCAGGTCTTAGGTTGAAGTCTTCGATCAATCCTGTGTTGATTTTTGTATAAGGTGAGAGATGAGGATCCAGTTTATTCTTCTACATGTGACTTGACAATTATCCAAGCGCCATTTGTTGAATAGGGTGTTCTTTCCCCACTTTATGTTGTTGTTTGCTTTGTTGAAGATCAGTTGACTGTAAGTGTTTGGCTTTATTTCTGGGTTCTCTATTCTGTTCCATTGGCCTATATGAGGCCTGCCTAACTTTTTCTTTGACACCACATTAGACTTACCTTCATTCTGAACAGGGAGGGTCCTTCAGGTCCTGAAGAGACCCAGAGCAGGTTCTACTGCATGTCTCAGCCACTAATCATCACCACCAGCAGCAGTGGTGTGGGCAGCAGTGAATCACACTTGACACTCTATGGGGGTCTTTTACTTTTATTATCTCTTTTGACTTGATGTAAGTCAAGACATGCTCTGCTAGTGATTGTAGTGAGAAACTTCCATAGCAGAAAGATGAAGCTATTTTGTCTTCTGGACCCTACCAGCTCCATTTCTGGAAATGCCAAGGGCATAGAGCATGTTCTCTTTTTAAGAGGCTTTCATCAGCAAATTCAGTCATCATTTCCCACCGCCCATTCGATGCCAGGTACTATGCTTGGGTAGGGGATTCAGAGATGAATCATATAGTCCCTGCCCTTGAAAGGTTTATGCACAAGTGGGAATTATAGATCTGGAAGCTTAAGAATATCCATGATTAGGATGATGATAATAAACACTTATTGAGTGCTTACTGTTGGCTATTCTAAATTATTGACACTTATTACCTTATTTAATCTTCATAAAACCCTATTATTTGCTTCATTTAATTCACGAGGAAAGTGAGGCACAGAGATTGGAATTACTAGTAAGTGGCAGAAGTGGGAACTGCATTCAGTTGGTCTATCTCAATTTTGTAGGCGTGCGGTGATTAATTTGCCCAGAATGGGTGAAGAGGTCAGTTACAGCTTCTTAGAGAGGCAGAATCAGTGCAGGGTTTTGAAGCAGAGGCATTTGCCAGGCAGAAAACAGCTGACAGTGCACCAGGAAGTTCCAAACAGAAGAAGAGTGAGAAAAGCATGAACAATGGTTGAAAGGCACAAAACTATGGTGTGCAGAAGAATTCCATGGAGTTCAGTATGGCTAGAACATAAAGCAGGGGAGTGGAGGGTGGGGTATCACTTCAGAAACGAGGTTGCAGAGGGAACAGGGACTCTTAGAGGCTCATGAATGCCAGGCAGAGAAGCCAGAATGTTTTATTCACCCATTGAACAAGTGGAGTTTATTTGTTGCATAAAGAGTAGTCTGGGGAGAGGCAGTTAAGGCCAGCACAGCAGTTCTACAGAGTTATCAAAGCCCAGGCTCCTTTCACATTTGAACTCTGCCATACTTAGCATTTTCTGCATGGTTGCAAGGTGGCTGCCACACCTCCAAGCATTATATCTGTTTTCACGGTGGGAAGAAGGGAGAAGGATAAAGAACAATGGGCTGGTCTTTGAGACAGGAATTCAACCTTTATCTTATGGCCAGTGGGGATCCATTGAAGGGTCTGAGGTAGCACAGAGATGATAACAAGGATGGTTAACATGTATTGAGCAACTACCTCTGCACCACAGAATATTCTAAGTACACACTTATACATATCACCTCAACTAATCCACAGAGCAACCTAGATACAGATACTGTCATTATCCCCAGTTACAAACAAAGAAAATGACGAGACACAGAAAAGTTAAGAAAATTGCCCAAGGCTGCCTAGCCAGGAGTAGCAGAAACTGGGTAGTCCGGCTCCTGGGTCTTGCTGTTGATCACCACGTTCTTGTGTATTTTAGAAAGTGCCTCCTCCAACTGCCAGAAGCCTACAGGTGAAGGGGATGGGGCCTGAGCAGGGTTGGTAGCCAGGCTGGAGGTGAAGGGGGCAGGGTACGAGGGGAAGAGTCAGGACACAGAGAGATACTTGGTGTGGGGTTGAGGGTGAGGGACGAGTGGAGGATACCCCCAGGTTTATTTGACCCTCCCCTCTCTAAACCAGGCTCCTTCTGTGTCTACAGGGCCTGCAAAACCATAGCTGGGACACCTAGCCTGGACACATGTAGAGATTTAAGAAAATGAGTCATACCCTCACAGCAGGCACAGCCTGACTCTGGTTTGACTTCCACACTGACACCCACATCATTAACGTGGTTCCCTGTGCACCCTAGACAGTGTCAAGGATGGAAAAAAGCACCAGCTGGTTTGCAGAACTGGGGCCATGGTTAGATCATTGTCTTATGCCTGGCAGGCGGGAGCAGGATGATGCTGATGTCTGCTGCTGGCAGGAGCCTGAGATGAGCTCTGGGTCTGAGTAGAGGGGACAGAACAAAGATTTTGGGGCTTCCATTCCAGCTGGACCTCAAGCCATCCCTCAGCAATCCCCTAAGCACCTATATGTGGCAGACCCTCACTGGGGTGCTGGGCTACAGAAACAAATCTGATTATCTCCAAGGTCAAGGAGCTCCCAGTCCTCACAAGGTCAGTACCTGGTGGTGGGTGCTGTGATATAGGGAAGCAGAGGGTTGTGGGAGAATGACATGGTGATCCAGGGGTATATGGGGATACCAAACCAGTATGGAGGTCAGGGTGGCCTTCCTGGAGGAAGGGACTGCCAGCTGCCTTCCCAAAGTGAAAAGTTGGCCGGGCAAAAAGTGGAACTCACATAGACTAAAGGGAGAGGAGAGAAAGCTAGGCACATAGAGAAACATCTATTACATCATCACACTCTTGCTCCCGGCATCTTGGTAGCTGGTTGATATGGCATCTGACTGCTGCAGAAAGCAAAACTCTTCGTGCTTGCAGTAGATTCACCGCAAAATGAACACAATTCTTCCGCCCTTATATCCACATCCCTTTGCAATGTGACTCTGTAGCTCTTCCCGTAGGAGGTGGAGCCCATTTCCCTACCTGTTAAATCTAGGCTCACCCTGTGACCTGCTTTGATCAATAGGATGAGGCAAAGTTGTGATATGTGAATTCTGAGCTCAGGCTTCAAGAAACCTTGCTCATGCTTGCCTGTTCTCTTGGAACTTTGCTCAGCTGCCCAGGTGAACAAGCCCAGGCTAGTTTACTGGATGACATGAGACACATGGCCCAGTCTACCCTGACCCACGCCATCTTAGCCCTTTGTCTCAGAAAACAATCAGCCTTCAGCTGATCCACCAGCTAACCTAGGGTGACCAACTCATCCCCTTTCACCCAGGACTTTTCCTAACTTTAAAACTGAAAGTCCAATATCCCAGGAACCTCTTCAGTCTCAGGCAAATGGGGATGGCTGGTCACCCAAACCCACTTCAGACGCATGAAGAAACCTAACCAAGCTTTATCTAGATTAGCAGAATTGCCCAGCTGCCCCACACACTCAGGAGTAATAACACACAGTTGTTTTAAAGCACCAAGTTCTGGGTAGTTTGTTACACAGCAATAGATGAGGGATACCTTGGCACATCTGTGAATTAAGCCCAGATTTGTGGCCTTAGTAGCAGGTGGGAACTGACCAGATCCCTCTCCATGAGCATGGCATTGAGTGATCGCAAGAGGGAGGGTGCTGGAACTCCGGGAGGCTTCACAGCCTGTCTGGGATTTCAGAGCCAGGGCATTTTAGCAGTGGAAACAGACTCGGGTCTTGGAATCCTTCTTCTTCCCCCAAGCTGCCTCTTTAACCAGCACATTTGTGCTACAGTAACTCAAGCTCCCCCAGAGACTGTTGATTGAACAAATCTCTGGTCATGCTCGGGCTCTTTGACATGGTTTTCTTTACACGATCCAGTGTCAGACTGTGTGATGTGACCCCCTCCCCCACAAAAATGATGAGACCAACACTTAACCACAAGCCACCACCAATTCTGCTGTGGCCAGAGACCAGGGCAAAGACAAACACTTATCAGTCAAGAAAACAGCAGATATGTTCAGAACTTTCTGATGCACAGGTTGAAAAGCCACAGGCTTTGAGCATGAATAAGGAGCTAGTAGACAGAGATCTTAGTTCTAATTCTGACGCATACCAGCTGCATGACCTTGGGCATGCCACTGCCCTTGTCTAGCAGACTGGATGTCAATTGACTAATTAAAATGATAAATTCACTGCAAATTCTTTAAGGGCAGAAACAATAGGGTGTTCAACTTTGTATCTAGTACCCAATCCAGTGCATTGTAGCTGTTCAATAAACACTTACCGATTAAATATGTTATAGGAGGGTCTTCCCTGGGGAACTTAACTTGTGTTTCCTTTTTTGCTGATAGAGTAAGAAGTCTCTCTAGCCATCTTGGGAGGGGCAGGGGACGGTGACAGATTAATTTGGAAAAAATGGTAGCTTGTTCCCTATTCCAAGGACAAATAGGTTGGGGCTTTTCTTTCTGATGCCTGGGCATATTTGCCCCTAAGGAGAGCTGGCTGGCTTTCTGGCATTCCCACGAGCTCTTTCCTGTCCAGCTTCTCTGAACCCTGTGATATGTTGGGACCTTGGGGTTTTTGGAGGATAATGGTACTAAGGGGACCTAGTGGTCTCAGGAGTCTAACGGGGAACACCAGAGGCAAAATAGAGCACCAAGAAGACTCCTTTCCTTCCAAGTTCATGAAGCCTTGGGTGGGAAGCTGGGGACATAAGACTGTCACGTCAGGAGCCCAGCACTGGTTAGCTTGCCATGGGCCAGCAGCTGCCTATGATGCAACATGGCAGTAACCACAGCAGTGAATTGAACAATAACAGAGACTTTCCATACTTGAGAGGTGTTATAGCTCAGATAGCATTGCCCAAAATTTATATGTTGAAGTTCTAACCCCTAATACCTTAGAATGTGACCTTATTTGGAAACAGGGTCATTGCAAATTTAATTAGTTAAGTTAGGATGAGGTTATACTGAAGTAGGGCAGGCCCCTAATCCAATATGACTCGTGTTCTCCTAAGCAGTGGAAATTGGGACACAGACAAGCACACAGGGAGAACGTCATGTGAAGATGAAGGCAGAGACTGGGGGTGCCTCTATATACCAAGGAATGCCCAAGGTTGCCAGCAAACCCCCAGAAACTAATGGAGAGGCATGGAGCAAGCCTTTCTCACAGCTCTTGGAAGGAAGCAATCCTACCGACACCTGGCTTTCAGACTTCTAGTCTCCAGACAGGACGCTGTATTGTTTAAGCCACCCAGTTCGTGGTACTTTCTTACGGAACCTAGCAAACTAATACAGGAGTAGGAGCCTGAGAGACCTTTTCATGCGGGAGAGGATTGTATACATTTCATTGGTTCTAGGACAAGGTGGGGAAGAGGAAGCAGGGAAAGGGATCATAAGAGAACCATCTGGACATGCCCCAATCTCTGTGTGAAGGCTCAGGTCAGTTTAAATTTGACTTGAGAAGGAGAGGACTGTGCTATAAGTCCCCCAGCCCCATGAGTATGATGTTGAAGTGTCTCTTCCCATTACATGATGGACATAAGCATGGAGGCAGAAGCACACAGAGGTCAGAGAGGCATCTTCTCCTATTTTACCTGTGAGGAGATAAAAGCCCAGAGAGGGGAAGAATTTTTGTCAGAGTCCCACAGCAGGGAAGGGTAGAGAGGGCCTAGAACCTTGGTATCTACAGATGTCCTTCTCCAAATATCAGCATGCCTCACCCAGTAAGCGCACAGAGCTATGGCATTTGTGTGAAATGCTAACACCTCTGTGGACACAACTGCATATTTAGACATCCTTAAGAAGGAAAGGCAGCTGGAATGTGGGTCTTTGCATTTCACAAAGTATTTTAGAACCAGGATGAGTGAGGATTATCTTCCAAGACTGTGCCTTCCTGGAGGGAAACCCAGCCATGAAAACGCTGTGGAGTAGAAAGTAAGTGGTTAGTGCCTATACAGAAGCTTTGATCTACGAAACAATTAACCATTGGGTTCCTTTAAATAGAGAGTCCCCATAGACTGATTAAGTATGGTGTTTTAGAAATCTTTAATAACTGGGGAAGGAGAGAGGAAGAGGATCTGGGAAACAGAGTCCCATTCTAGGGTTGGGAGCCACATGTCATGGAAGACAATCAGACAGGGGGATTGGTTGAATAAATGGATAAGAATTTATCTTATCCATTTATTGCTTGCTGCAGAATGTAGCCTAAAATAACTGTGTAAGTTAATGAGTAAAGAAGAGTCAGCTTTTGGACAAATCTTCATTAACATAGCTAATGCTGATTGACATTTTCCATTTATTTAGTGTTTTTCACATTTCAAAGCACTTCCCCAACAATTCTCTAACAAGCTAAAATTCTCTAAGCTGGGGTAACCAAGCCGTCCAAAGCAGGTCACTTTTGAGGGTGAAAGGAAGCATTCTTTGATTGTTGTTTGCTTGAGACAAGGTCTTGCTCCATTACCCAGGCTGCAGTTCAGTGATGTGATCATAGCTCACTGTAATCTTGAATTCCTGGACTTAAGGGATCCTCTCACTTCAGCCTTCTGAGTAGCTGGGACTACAGGCACGTACCACCACATCTGACTAATTTTTATTTATTTTTTTTTGTAGAGACAGGGTCTCACTACGTTTCCCAGGCTGGTGTCAAACCCCTGGCCTCAAATGATCCTCCAGCCTTGGCCTCCCAAAATGCTGGGATCACAGGCATGAGCCAATGCACCTAGTCAGCACTCTTAATAATTATGCTGGATTGGCAGGTGTAAACCAGGGCTGTACTAGGCAAACGGGGGCATGATCAGCCCACTACAGCCTCCTAAAGAGACTGGGTGACCAGGGACACCATTATTCATTCACTTATCCATTTATTCAACCAATCCCCCAAACCTGCCCCTTCTACTTTACCTCTATCCATTCTGTTGCTCAAATAAAAATATAGGTCATTCTCAATTCTTTGCTTTCCCTCACAGACCATCTTCCTCCCCAACTCCAATCCATCAGCAAATCCTGCTAACTCTATCTGCAAGTTATATCCCACGTGGCCTTCTACTTTGTTTCCTTCTCTGATTTCAACCCTGACTTAGGCATCATCAATTCTCGCTTAGACAACAGCAGGAGTGTTCTAATTCATCTCTCCATGTTCTTTTCTTTTCTTTTCTTTTTTTTTAAGAGTCAGGGTCTCTATCTGTCACCCAGGCTGGAGTGTAGTGGTGTGATCTTGGCTCACTGCAACCTGTGCCTCAGCCTCCTGAGTAGCTGGGATTACAAGCGTGCACCACCACGCCAAGTTTAATTTTTTGTATTTTTAGTAGAGACAGGATTTCTCCGTGTTGGCCAGGTTGGCCTCCAACTCCTGACCTCAGGTGATCTGCCCGTCTCAGCCTCCCAAAGTGTTGGGATTACAGGTGTGAGCCACCGTGCCTGGCCCTCATCTCTCCATTTTCATACTTGTCCTTCTTGTAATCCATTATTCAAGAAGCAATCAGAGTAATTTTTCCAAAATGTAAATCTCATTATATCTTTTCCTTGCTCAGAATTTTCTAGCAGCTCTCTACTGTACCAATAATAAAAAACTAAACTTATTTTGGCCCTATATCTTTGTTCAATAAGTATTTGTTAAATAAATGAACACACAGTCAACATGTATTTATTGAGTACATTTTATCGACTAGGCTCAGTCAACGCACATTTTTAGCTTCTGTCACACTCATGTCATCTTTGGAAGGAAAACTTCATCTTTATTCCTGATAGTTATTTCCATGGGAAGGGAGTCCCATTAGTGTCTCTGTGAGCCATCTTGCCCCTTTAGTCACAGGTAGTGATATGAATCACATGAGTGGTAAACTGAGGAAGAATATGGTTATTCTTGGTTGAGCCTCAATTTTCTTCCTCTTGGCAGCTGGCAACATTTTTTTTATGTTCCTCCAGGGGCTGGCTTATCCTCTGCCTCATCCAACATGGCCCACCACCAGGTGGGTCAGTCTGCCTAATTCTGGGTCCAATTATCAAGTCTATTTGGCTGTTACACTAAGCTAAATTATTCATTACCAATAATAAACATGGTATTTTGGCTTTCATCTGCCATCTTTTGTTTACTTCTCAACATGTTCAGGACTCAGGTGGAGAAGGGTTGCTACTTACTGAACTGCCTCAAAGACCTCAAATACCCTTGCAAAACAGGAGAAGCCAGTTGCATAAAGCCTGGTGCAGAGCTGCTGGCAACCCAAGGGTATAGCAATCTGGGACTCGAGAAGTGAAAGCTGTAATAGTGCAGTTGCCGCCTGAGCAAGGATCATGTGGGACTGACAGTGAAAACTGAAGTACAAATTTAGCAGCCGCATTTAGCCCAGAAGAATGTCTCCAGGAATGAATCACGAAGGGAATGTTGTCATTTGTGCAAAGAGACAGAGGGTTATAAGGGAAAAGGTGGCTAGAGAGTCTCACTTATGTTTATGAAAACAGATGGCCTTTTTGAAAAACAGAAAGCCAAAACAAAAGCATCATTTATTCTAGGAGTTAAGAGATTTTTCTATTGACATCACATCAAAAACCCATCTCTTAAGCTTTTTCACCCCCTGGGGAATTCATAAATAGCACTTCTTAAAATAAAGGCAAAATGAGTTTTCATAAAGATCTAAGTTACATAAGACTACCTTGGTCTCCCTGCCCCCATAACTTATTCTCCCTTTGTCTGTTCTTCGCCCGGGTGCTACTGAAAACCAACACTCTGCTGGGAAGGGTTTGCAAGAGATGGCAAAGGTGAAACCTCGTACATGATGCTCTCGGGGGAGAGATGTACTGACTCATACCTCCCTGTGTCTCAGATACCCCTACAGCAAGCGAAAGCCTGGGTTGGAATTTTGATTTTGTTTCCTCACTATCTTTAATTTCTTTTTCTTCAACCCATTCTTCCCTTTGTCTTCAGATTCTGATTTAAAATAAAAAAATCGATGCCTCTGCCTACAGCTACAGCTGTGCCTAGTGCATGTCTTTCATTTGCTCTTCCAGATCCACTACTCTCCTTTTCCAGCCTGTTCTGTGCCCTGCAAGGCTGCTCTTTAACCACTGGGTCAACTGGGCTCTCTCGGGCTTGCAGCTGGGTTCAGCTAATGGGAAACTCAGGCAGAGGTCTGAGGAGGTTGGGAGAAGAAAGAGGTTAGGGTTTCTGTTCTCCTGAGGACCTCCCTGCTGGGAAACTGCTGTTACTATGTAGGAAGGCACAACTCCTTTGGGCAGCCTTTTGCTACAGCTATAATATTGCTACACCTCTCTCTAAGTTCCAGGAATTTCTCCTTCTCCTTGTTCATCAGGTCTAGGGGAGTGACGGCTCCCAGCTGTTGTTAGCCTCAGGGTGCTTTGCCAACCTAAGCGGTTGTCCTTAAGACTGCTCATACTTTTAATATAATCCCTTCACTACACTCTCCTCAATTACCCCATATGACAATGCCACTGTTTCTTGCCAGGATCCTAATTAATATACTATCTATCTCTATATTAATATCTCTATCAATAGATCTGTCTTTATTTGACTTCAAATAGAGCTCTATTTCTTTCTTTGCTTTCCCCATCAGACTTCTTGAACAAATGCCCTAGAAAGTTTGAGTTCAGCAGGGCATATTGGACTGTCAAACCTGGTGTTAACTAGTACAGGTTTTTTGGAGGTTAATTTGCCAAAGTATAGCAAAAACCTGTAAAAATGTCCAATGCCTATAGCTGAGAAATTATAATAATTCTAAAAAATATCCCAAGCAAGCCATGGATTTATATACAATTTTTTCCATAGGTTATATTAAAAACATTTAATGACTGGTATGGGCACTCACTAGTTGAAGTGGGGCAGGTTGTATTAATATATCAATGCCAACTGAATATCAGTGCTCAGTACTCACTGTAGTATTGAACAGAAGAATAAATAAAAGGAGGAAACAACCTAAATGTCTAACAGCTAGAGAAATGTGAACAAATCTGGTATTCCACAGGACGCAATACAATGCAGCCTTACAAAATGAGCCTAGAGATGAATATTTAATGACATGGAAAGGTAGACTATATGTCCTTAAATGAAAAAGAAGATCACAAAATTTAATGTGGAATGCAGTCCTATGTTTAGAAAGTAAAGGCAAACTTGGGTGTATATTTAGAGAGCTCAACAGTATTTATTTTAGTGTGGTATGGTAATAGATACTTTTTAAATTTTCTTCCATTCTCTTATCTACTGTTTCTAAATTTTCAAGAAAAAATAAGTATAATTTACTGATGAAGAAATATCACAATAAAATATATTTATAAAAATGTTCAGGCTGGGTGTGATGGCTGTAATCCCAGCATTTTGGGAGGCCAAGGCAGGAAGATCACTCAAGCCCAGGAGTTTGAGACCAGCCTGGGCAACACAGAGAGACCATGTCTCCACAAAAAATTAAAAAATTAGCTGGGTGGCAGTAATGGTGGCACACACCTGTGGTCCCAGCTACTCAGGAGGAAGAGGTGGGAGGATCACCTGAACCCAGGAGGTTGAGGCTGCGGTGAGCTGTGATCACACCACTGCACTCCCACCTGGGTGACAGAGGAAGACCTTGCCTCAAAATAAATAAATAAATGAATAAATCACCCAGCCAAGTTTTAGAGATGTGCTACTCAGATGTTCATAAAATATTTGTTGGGAATCTCTGATTATAAAGTGTTTACTCAATGTATTGCCCATAGGGTCGGTCATTTAACTGATGGCTTCTGGTCTCATTAAAGGTGGTTGCATTTCAAAACAGTGAGATGCCAACGCAACAGGGTCCTTGGGCCATCTTCTATACTCCATTTACTCCAGTTCTGCTCAATGGCCACTGACTACCTGCCAAGAAGAAGATGTATTCCACACTGAATCTGTTGCCTGAATCCTTAGCAATCCTTTTCAGATGTTCTATCTCCTGAACACTTAATATATTCCTAACAGATTGACTACACGTTATTAATAACTATATTGTATGTCAATCACACCATCTTCTGAGAGAAACTTTCCAAGTCAGTCATATTAAAAACCCAATTAAAAAAACTATTTAAAAGCCATTCTTTCTCAACAGTACTTTTAATTACTTGACACCTAATTATTTACTCCTTCATTTTTCACTCTGCCTCCTTTTCCAAAGGACTCAGTGAAACTAATTAGCCAACATGAAGCTGTATGCATATTCATGTGTATGAGAACATACGTTCCTTTTAAACATGGATGTAACTACAGTATTTAGTATATAGTAGTATATGTTATGTAGTGTGTAGTCAGTGACAATAATATGGCATTTAGCACATATAAATACAATAATTTTATTCAGGAAGAGAAAGCATAGACCAAAGAATGCATCTAACATTGGTCTGAAGAACGGAGAAAGAAATGGTAATTTACTGAGGCTTCTGTAGGAGACCGGTCAGGGTGGGGCAGGTTCCTTTGCGTCTCTGATTGAAAAGATCACACTGCATCTACCTCTTGTTCAGCTAGATTCTCTGCTCTGGTTTCACCCCTTCTCCACTAACCACACCCCTGACAGACTAATCTTCACAATGTGCAGACATGACCATACCACTCATCTGCTCTAAGCCCTAACATGGTGACCTGTGGCCCAGAACAGT
The DNA here is from genome assembly GCF_002776525.5 of Piliocolobus tephrosceles. Classification (NCBI taxonomy): domain Eukaryota; kingdom Metazoa; phylum Chordata; class Mammalia; order Primates; family Cercopithecidae; genus Piliocolobus; species Piliocolobus tephrosceles. Next base: position 69,364,065 of record NC_045446.1, read on the forward strand.
TGTTTTAAATGAATTGTTTAAACACTGCTTTTGTTGAAAGCAGTGGAAACTTTTCCTCCAAAAGAAAATTTATATTAGCATTCAGTATATAAACAGATAAAAGAACTGTTCTCATTAAAGCAGGGGTGAAAGGTTGGAGCCCCCTTGGTTTTCAAAACTAGTGCACCCATCATCCTTCATGTAATTACTTTAGAGCTCGTCCACTAGACTGGGTCTCTTTTCTCTTTTCTTTCTCCTCTCCTTTCCCCTCCCCTTCTTTTCTTTTCTTTTTTTTTCCTTTTCCTTTTCTTTTCTTTCTTTTCCCCCTCCATATTTGAAGGCTCTCTGAGCACCCATAGGTATTGCTCTACATTCAGGGATCAAGAATAAACAGACAAAGCCCCTACTTGGATGTTAGAGTCTAAGGTGGAAGTCAGATAACAAACAAAAATCTGACACGTTAGATGATGATCAATATTATGGAGGAAAATAGAGTGGGATAAGGAGGAAAGAGGGTATGGTTAGGGCAGGAATATCTCTCTGATAAGGTGGCATTAGGTAGGGACCTGAGGGAATGGGGCAGCTATCCCTGCAGGCAGCTGGGGCAATAAAGGTCCAGCAGGTGCAAGGGTGCCTGGCACATAGGAGGAGCAAGGAGGTGGGTGTGGCTAGACTAAGGTGAGCCGAGGACAGAGGGAGGAGATGGGAGCACAGCATCAGGGTGGGCCCTGCTGTGACAGATGTGTAGAGCCCCATGGGATATGACAGCAATTTTAGCTTTTCCTCTGAGATGGGGAATCTATGGAAGGTTTTAGGCAGCGGAGTGATGTGAACAGATTGAAGAAGAGCAAAGAGGAAGCAGGAAGAACAGGTAGGAGGCTCCTGGAATAACCCAGGAGAGAGATGGCCAAGGTGAAGGTGTGAAGGTGAAAGGAAGTAGTCCGATCATATACTTCACATACTTTTGAAGGCAGAACTGAAGATATCTGCTGATGGGTTGGATGTGGGATGTGAGAGAAAGGGGAGACAAAGAAACTCTAAGGTGTTTTGCCTGAGTGAAGCAAGGAATAGAACTAACACAGGAAGAGCAGGTTGGCAAGCAGGTGGGAAAAAATCAGGGAACAGGCTTTGTGCATGTCAGGTTTGAGAAGAGCTGTTGCCTGTTTAGAGGGAGATAGAAACTGGAGTTTAGGGCAGAGGTCCAGACTAGAGATATACATCTGGAAGTCATCAATAGACAGACGGATTTAAACCTGGAGGCTGTATAAGATCTCCAAGGGAGTGTAGAACAGAAAGAAGAGCCCGGGGCACCCTGGCATTTAGAGGATTCAAGAGGAGGAAGAACCAGTGAAAGAGGTGGAAGACGTAGTGAGTAGTGTGGTGAGGCAGAACCAGGGGAGAGTAGAGTGCCTGAGCAAACAAAAAGGAAATGCTCCAGAAGGAGCATGAAATCAGCCATGTAAATAGTTTGAGTCATATGAGAACTGAGCAAGGACCACTGGATATAGCAACATTCAGGTCCTGGGGCCCTTGACAGGAGCAGTGTTGGAAGGATGGTGAGGAGAAAGGTTGATTGAAGTTTCTCAAGAACAGAGGCCACCTCTCATTCACTTCTGTCTCCCCCATGCCCACCCACAGGGTTCAGCACAGTACCTGGCACACAGTAGGCAATAAGAAATACCTGTCAGTGGGTGAGCCATCACCCCCATGAAGTCACCAAACTTTTATTTTTCCCTGCTCATAGGATACACTCGTTTCATAGAAACCATCCAGTCTTTTCATATGTGTATGTATCTGGCTAGAAGAAAGTAGGAGAGGAAATCAAATAAAAAATTGTATCTTGCTTCCAAAGGGTCAGTGAGGGCTGCCCTTATTTACAAAATATTTCATATTATTTCTGCAGAGTAAGGCTGGCACAAGGAAGTCAGTACCTTTAATTGCCTATGCATGGAAAATGTTCTAATGTTAGCAACAACAACAACAATGATGATGATATACTATATTTTGTACACTTTGGAAGAAGCTATCATATGCATTACCTCACTTCTCCTTGTCAATTACCTCACAATGTTTGCAAGTGCTGCTGGCCTTATATAGTCCGCTAACGGACATTTGTATTTAAAGAGCACAGTAAACTCTCTTAGGTCAGAGGTCTGCAAACTGCAAATGATGGCCGCTGGTTTTTAAATAAAGTTTTATTGGAACACAGTCACAACCATTTATTTGCATACTGTCAACATCTGCTTTCATACCAGAACAGCAGAGTTGAGTAGTTGTGACAGAGTCCCAAAAAAGTCGGAAATCTTCGCTATCTAGCTCTTTACAGAAAAAGTCTGCCACCCCCTGTTTTAGATAAGCTAAACTGGAGGCCTTCAAAACAAGACGATTAAGATAGTCCATTGGAATTTGGGGATAAAATATTTGAACGTCTCTCTCTTTTTAATTTTAAAAAAGGAAGCATTAAACTTACCTAATATTTAGTACATGCATTGAAAATAAGTCATGGATGTAATTTATAAACAAAATTGCAAATATTGAGGATGTGTACTCAAAAAACATTTATTGTTAAGGACAGATGATAAAAAGTTTGAAGACCTAGCAAATGATTCAATAAAGAGTCTGATATATAGGAGGTGCTCAAAATGGTTTGGAATAATATTAGTTAACATTTACTGAATATCTAGCCTGTTTTAAGAGCAGAGCTATAGGCTTTACAAGCATTTTTCTCATTTAAATCAACAACCCTCTGATGAAAATGGTATTATATCCCTGTTCCATTTTACAGATTAAGAAACCGAAGCTTAGCGAGATTAAAGATCTCCTTACCATGGGACACAGTGAGAAAACGGTAGCTTTGGGAATTGAATCATGATCTCTCTGTTTCCAAAACCTCAGGTCTGGGCTTGCAAATTGCCCTGCAGTTTTAATAGTGCTATTTTACATAAATATGTTTTAGGTACAGGCTTAAAAGTAATCAAAGCAATGTGGAAAGGGAAAACATTGATTTTGCATCTTAAGTTTATTAACAAGGTTCTAAAAACGCATTTTGGCAAAAAGGAAAAAAAAAAAACCAAAAAAAAAAAAAACAAGATAAGAGCAGATCCCTGGAACCTCCCCTGTATTTATGATTCACCCTCCACTCTTACATGTCTGAGTGTGGAGCTTCTGTAACTATCATACTAGGAATATGGCCATGAGGTAGACAAAGCCTGGAATTAGACATGGGTTTCCTCACAGAAACCTTACGGCACATACGATCTATAGATTCCAAAGGTTGAAGAAGCATCATAGTGCAGTGTTCAACAGCCAAGTAGTCAGGCAGAACTGAATTTTGCTCCATTATGAACTAGCAGCTTTGCCTTGGGCAAGTTCTTTAATCTCTCTAAGTATCAGGGTTCTCATTTATATAGTGAGAACAATACTGCACACTTTGCAGGCCTTCTGGAACACTTAGTAATTGTGCATGGGGTTAATCATAACTATACTTATACATATTTTTTATATTTGTTTTCAGTAATTTGTGTTGTCTGAATATTTTTGTAACAATGTAGTTAAACATAAATAAGACTGTCTGGGCATGGTAGCGTACACCTGTAATTTCAGCTACTTGGGATGACGAGGCAGGAGCATCCCTTGACCCTAAGAGCTCAAGACCAGCCTGGACAACAGAGTAAGCCCACATCTCAAAAATAAATAAATAAGACAAATAGATTATCTGAATAGTCATATATATATACACACACACACATATATATGTATGTATATCTAAACATATATATTTATGTGTATATATGTATATACATATATAAAAGAAATTGTATTAATCATTAATAATCTTCCAAAAAAGAAAATACCAGGCCCAGATGTGTTCACTGGTGAATTCTACCAAACATGTATGGGAGAAATTATGCCAATTGTCTACAATGTCTTCTAGGAGACAGAAGCAGAGTGAATTCTTCCTAACTCATTCCATGAGGCCAGCGTTACCCTAATGACAAAACCAGAAAAGACATTACAAGAAAAGAAGGCTACAGGCCACTATCTCTCACGAGCACAGATACCAAAATCTTCAACAAAATATTAGCAAATAAAATCCAACAATGTATATAAAAAAACTACATACCATGACTAAATGGGATTTATCCCAGGTATGGAAGGCTGGTACAACATTCAAAAATTGATTAATATAATCCATCACATCAACAGGCTAAGAAAGAAAAATCAAATATCAATAGATGCAGAAAAAGCATTTGACAAAATTCAACACTCATTTATGACAAAACCTCTCAGTAAACGAGGAATAGAAGGGAACTTCCTCAACTTGATAAAGAGGCATCTACAAAAAAATCTACTGGTAATATCATATTTAATGGTCAAAAACTCAAAGCTTCTCTGCTAAAAATCAGGAAGAAAGCCAAGGTGTCCTCTCACACCACTACTTTTTAATATTTTACAGGATGTCCTAGCTAAAACAATAAGACAAGAAAAGGAAATAAAACGTATATAGATTGGGAAGAAAGAAATAAAACTTTGTTCACAGATAATATAATTGCCTATGTAGAAGTCCTGAAAGAACTGATCAAAAAAAAAAAAAAAAAAAAAAAAAAAGAAAGAAAGAAACTCCTGCAACTAATAAGCAATTATAGCAAGGTTGCAGGATACAAAGTTAACATACAAAAGTCAATCACTTTCCTATGCATCAGCAATGAACAAGTTGAATTTAAAATTAAAAACACTTTACCTTTTACATTAGCACCACCCAAATGAAATGCTTAGGTATAAACGTGACAAAATACATACAATATCTGTATGAGGAAAACTACAAAATTCTGATGAAAGATTAAAGAACTAAAAAAAAACTGTTCCATGTTTATAAACAGGATGACTCAAAATTGTCAAGATGTCCGTTATTCCCAACTTTATGTATAGACTCAATGCAATCCCAATCAAAATCCCAGCAAGTTGTTTTGTGATTGTTGACAAAATGAGTTTATACTTGAGATACACAGCAAAAGATCCATAATAGCCAACTCAACATCGGAGAAGAATAAAGACAGAGGACTGACATTACTGAACTTCGAGACTTACTATAAAGTTACAATAAACAAGACAGCATGGTATTGGAAAAAGCAAACACAAATACATCAATGGAACAGAATAGAGAACCCAGAAATAAATCTACATAAATACAGTCAACTGATTTTTGACAACAGAGCAAAGGCAGTTTAATGGCACAAACATAATACTTTCAACAAATGGTGTAGAAACAACTGGACATCCACATGCCAAAAAGTTAATCTAGACTCAGACCTCCTTCCCTTCACAAGAATTAACTTAAAATGTATCATAGATCTAAATGTAAAATGCAAAACTACAAAACACCAAGCAAATAACATAGGAGAAAACCTAGGTGACCTTGGATATGGTGATGACTTTTTAGATGCAATGCCAAAAACACAATTCATGAAAGAAATAATTGATAAGCTAGACATTAAAATTAAAAACTTATGCTGTCTGAAAAATGATATGATGAGAATGAGAAGACATGCCATAGACTGAGAGAAAATATTTGCAAAAGACTACCTAGTGAAGGACTGTTATCCAAAATATCCAAAGAACTCTTGAAATTCAACAATAAGAAAATAACCTGATTTAAAATTGGGCAAAAGGTCTGAACAGGTGTCTCATCAAAGGAGATATTCAGATGGCAATTAAACATATAAAATGATGTTCAGCATCATATGCCAGTAGAGAATTGCAAATTAAAACAACAAAACACTAATACAAACCTATTAGAATGGCAAAAATCCAAAACGCTGACATCAAATGCTAGTGAGGATGTGGAGCAACAGGAATTTTCATTCATTGCTCGTGGGAATGCATAATGGTACAGCCACTTTGGAAGACCATTTGGCAGTTTCTTAAGAAACTAAACACATTCTTATTGTACAATCCAGCAGCTGCACTCCTTGGTATTTACCCAAATGAATTGAAAACTTATGTCCAGAAAAAAAACAGCACATGAATACGTATAGTCCTTTTATTAATAATTGCCAAAACTTGGAAGCAACCAAGATGTCTTTAAGTAGATAAATAAATAAATAATCTATGGTACATCCAGACAATGGAATATTATTTAACACTAAAGTAAATGAGCTATCAAGCCAATGAAAAGACATGGAGGAAACTTAAATGCTCATTAAGTGAAGGAAGTGAATTCGAAAAGTCTACGTCCTGCATGATTCCCACTGACATTCTGGAAAAAGCAAGGCTTTGAAGACAGTGAAAAGATCAGTGGTTGCCAGGGATTGGAGAGAGGAAGGACGAATAGGCAGAACACAGAGGATTTTTTAGAATAGTGAAACTATTCTGTACTACAGTGGTAGATACATGACATTATGTACATTTGTCAAAACTCATAGAATGTACAATACCAAGAGTGAACCCCAATGTGAGCTATGGACTTTGGGTGATAATGATGTGTCAATGTAGGTTCATCACTGGTAACAAATGTACCACTCTGGTTTGGGATATTGATAGTGGGGAAGGTTGTGTGTGTGGGCACAGAAGACAGAAGGGGACTCTATTTTTTCCATTCAATTATTTTGCTGTGAACCTAAGACTTCTCTTGAAAATAAAGTTTCTCAATTTTCAAAAAGAGAGAAATAAAATGAATGAATGAATGACTCAAAAGAGAGAAATAAAATGAATAAATGAATGACTCACTCTACACTTCAAGTGCATTAGGATGACTTATCAAAAAAACAGAAAATAACAAGTGTTGACAAAAATGCAGAAAAATTGGAACCCTTACGCATTACTGATGGGAATGTAAAACAGAGTCACTGCTGTGGAAAAATGCACGGTAACTCCTCAATTTAATTTAAAAAGAATGATCTTATGATCCAACTATTCCATTCTTGAATACACACCCAAAGAACTGAGAGCAGGGACTTGAACAGATGTTTGTACATCTATGTTCACAGCAGCATTATTCACAACAGTCAAAAGAGGAATCAATCCTCAAGTTCATGGTCAGATAACTGGATAAAGAAAACGCGGTCTATGCATACAATGTAATATTACTCAGCCTTATAAGGGGAAGAAATTCTGACACATGTTATAATATAGATGGACCTAAATCAGCAGCCCCCAACCTTTTTGGTACCAGGGACTGGCTTTGTGGAAGATAATTTTTCCACAGATAGTGGAGGAGGATGGTTTTGGGATGAACCTGTTGGATGTCAGATCATCAGGTATTAGATTCTCATAAGGAGTGTGCCACCTAGATCCCACCATGCTCAGTTAACAATAGGGTTCACACTCCTGAGAGAATTTAATGCCCCCACTGATCTGATAGGAGGCAGAGCTCAAGCGGTATTGCTATCCTCGGCCTGCTGCTCACCTCCTGCCGTGCGGCTAGGTTCCTAACCACTTACTGGTACTGGTCTGTGGCATGGGGCATGGGGTAGGGGTGTAGGGGTGGGGGTTAGAGGGGATGGGAACCCCTAACCCAGGGGACATTATGCCAAGGGAAAGACGCCAATCACAAAAGGACAAACACCATATGATTCCACTTATGTGAGGTACCTAGAGCCGTCGAATTCCCAGAGACAGAAAGTAGAATGGGAGTTGCCAGGGGCTGGAGGGAAGGCAGCAGGGACAGTTATTGTTTAATGGGCATAGAGTTTCAGTTTGGAGGATGAAAGAATTCTGGAGATGAATGGTTGTACAACAATGTGAATGTATTTAATGCCACCGGACTGTACACTTAAAAATGGTCAAAATGTTAAATTTTATGTTAGATGTATTTTACCACAATTTTAGAAACTTAAGCAAGTAAGCCTCTCAATATTCCATACTAAGGTACAAGTGACAGATACAGCTTATGTCTTATATTCTGATCAAAACAAACAGTACATTTCTTTGAAACATACAAAACACATATTGAGCTGGGCACAGTGGCTCCTGCCTGTAATCCCAGCACTTTGGGAGGCTGACAGGGATGATCGCTTGAGCCCAGGAGTTTGAGACCAGCCTGGGCAACATAGTAAAACCCTGCCTCTAAAAAACATGAAAACATTAGCTGGATATGGTGGCACATGCCTGCAGTCCCATCTGCTTGAGAGGCTGAAGTGGGAGGATTGCTTGAGCCCTGGGTGTCGAGGCTGCAGTGAGCTGAGATCGTACCACTGCACTCTCCAGCTGGAGTGACAGAGCGAGACCCTGTTTTACAAAAAAAAAAAAAAAAAAAAAGAACAAAACTAAAAAAAACCCAAAACAAAAAACAGCAACAACAAAACCGCACAAATGTTTAAAATGCAAGAAAAAAAATCCTTTGCTTCTTAGTCCATGACTTTGAAAAGTGACAGACTAGAAGATTATAGTCTCATATCTGAGGCAGCATCCAACAAGATAATTGGGCCCAGTTAAATCACCAGCCAATTTTCATATTGTATCACCAGCAAATGGCATGGTGCCACTTGACTCTTGGTGCCAGGAGGAGACAATCAATGTGGAATTTTCCACAGAAACCTATTTACCATGAGTATTGGCATACACCATTTAACTTTCACATTGCTTGGACCATGTGAAAGCTGAACAATCATTGCCCAAGGTTGGAGGTGCAATTGCCTATGTGTACCCCCAAATTCTTCATTCTGATGAAATCATAAACCTTAGCAGTCCTTAGAAAAAGTACATTGGCCTTGGAAGAAAAATATCATTTACCCTGCAGAGAGTCTCTCCCTTTTCAAAATTCCTTCTGATATAGTTTCCTAAAATCTCCAGAAACACCTGCCAAAGAGGTAATGTTCATAACGACAATGATGATGATAATGCAGTTATCCCCAAGTCTGAGTGCCATTTCTGTGCCAGGGACAGAGTGTGGCATTTTACATGTATAGAAGCGTTAGTTTCATTGTCCCAATGATCTTTCCAAGCAAATATTTTTCATCTCACTTTTAAAGATGAAAAAATTGAGTTTCAAAGAAATGAAGTAATGTGTCCAAGGTAAAGTGGCAAAGCTAGGATTTAAATCCAGATCTCTTTAACTGCAAAAACTATATTCTTTCCTTTATACTATACTACTCTTACTAATATTCCTATGTCTTGGATGAATGCCACCATCTTGCCATACCTTATGCTTGTCATTGGCTAAGCTAGTGACCAGGCTGGGAGTTGTGGCTCAGAATGGAGGTGCCCTCAGTAAGAGAAATGAGACCGGAATCCAGCATACAGCCTCCCGCCCTGAGCACTTCTTCCAACACTCTAAGCCATCAACAGAGCCTTGTAGCAACAATTGCATCTGTTTATCAAGCAACTGTTGTACCAGGCAATAGAGCAGAGTCTTTACAAGCTTTATCTCTAAGCCTTATAGCAATTCCAGAAAGCAGGTATGTTATCCTCATTTTATGGATGAGGCTGAGAAAAGGTAAATGACATGCAAAACGAAACAGCTAGTCAGTGGCTAACTTTCCTCTTCTTACTGTAGTGCCTCATAGCAGTAACCCAGAGCCAGTTTATGGAGAAAAGCAGAGGGTGGTAAGATGATAAATTACGCTATCACCAATGAGACAGGCAATCTGGAGGAATTAAATATTGGGGACTGGGGTAGGATGATGAGGGCAAAGAGACCCTTACCATCTTGAATTTTTTAAAGAAATTGCCTAAGTTTTCTAGACCTATGCAAATAAATACCATGTGTTATTGTTCCTGGAATAAACTGCTTTGAAGCTATACTTGAATGCACTGAGATTTCTGATTCACCTGCTTCCAGTGTATATTATTAAGCACACAGCTCTAATTTATTGCATCTGAAACAGCCCCTCGGAGCCCGATTCTCTGGCCATTGGCTTTGGTGAAAGATTCTCCTCAGATCATGTATTTACATTGCAGGTGATATTACAGAAAAGGTTCTGTTAAGAAACTCTCACAGGAGAGTAGAGTAATTTATACGAGATATTTGGACATGCTCCTTAGCCCCATTGCCCAATCCCTTCCCATTCCTCCCCTTCACTCTTGTTCTGAATGTTAAACTTTTATACACACTGCTCTAATGATCTGATAATGCTTTTGGGTTAATACGTTTTGGCTGTTGAACTCCAGGGCAACGACCTGAGCCTCATCTATTAATTTGACTATGAGAGGGGTTCAAGATACAGTAGTTACAATAATCCTTTCCACTGGGGATAAAAGGAAAAGTGCAAGACCAAGAATAGCAGCACACATAAATAAAACACAGTTTCTTCCTATCTGTCAGGAAGACGAGGCAACCACTGGGCTGGCTACTTGCTAATGTGGTATCCACAACTCCTGCCCAACCCATGCATGGGTCCTTAATAATTAATCCTGGACCCACTCAGTCAGAAAGTGCTTCCTAAATAACCTTTCATCAATAGTGGTTTGAATTAAGACCAAGTTCTAGATGCAACAGTGTTCAGTGGATAGGCTTTGTGCACACCCCTCCTCCCACGACTGCCTCCTTAGGCAGGACACTAGTGAGACTATGCAAGGAAAGGAATTTTACTCAATTTGTTATGAGATGAATGGTGCCTCCCACCAATTCGTATGTTTAAGTCCTAACCCCCAGTACCTCAGAATGTGATTGTATTTGGAGACAGGGCCTTAAAAAAGTTAATCAAGGTAAAATGAGGTCATATGATTGGTCCCTACCCCAGTACAACTGGTGTCCTTATAAGAAGAAATTAGGACACAGATACACAGAGGAAAGACCATGTGAGGACATGGTGAGAAGACAGTCATTTGCAAGCCAAGGAAGGCCTCAGAAGAAACCAACCCTTCAGGCACCTTGATCTTGGACTTCCAGCCTCCAGAATGGAATGCAATTAATTTCTGTTTAAGCCACTCAGTCTGTGCTACTTTGTTATGGCAGCCTAGCAGATTACATAGGATTCTACTCATCTGCAAAGGACAGTATTTCAGTAGAGCTTGGGAGGGAGAAAAACTCACTGTTGTTTAGCTTTGCCTGCATGCCAAACACTCACCTACGAGACCTCATTTAATCCACACAACTGCTGGGACATTTGCACTTTCCAACCATGAGCTGTCTTTATGAAGGGCTTCTGTGAACTTACTTTCTCCACAGCTGCAAATTTTAAAGTCATTTGTGGATAAACTATGACTCTCACTTGTCATGGGAATTCGGGGAAACAAGAAACTGAAGACTAGGAATTGAGAAGAGAAGTGGGAGAGTCCAAGTCCAGAAATCTGAGGATCTGGTAAAAGCTATAGAACTCCTCCTCGGGAAAAGACATCCATGGCCATGAATTCAGAATGCTGACTTCAATTTCAAGGGTTAATACACACTTGGAAACTCACTCACAGACTCTTCAGGATTCATAGACTCCAGCTGATGAACCCTAGAGTAGAGAGTTTCAGTGAAGTCCTAGTAGAGAGGAGATGATGGAGGTGTGGGAAAGGGAGAAGAGAGGAGGAGAGGAAGAAGGAGGGAAGGAGAGGAGAGAGGAGGGGAGAAGGAAGGAAGGGAGAATGGAGGAGTGAGGAGAGGAGAAAAGCAAAGAAGAAGGAAGGGAAGAATAAAGGAGAAGGGGAGAGAGCAGAAGAGGAGTGAGGAGGGGTATGGGGAAGAGGAGAAAAGAGAGAGAGGAGGGAATGGGGAGAGGAGGTGCAGTAGAAAAGGGAGGAGGGGATGAGAAGGGGCCGGGATCTGTCCACGCTTGTCCAGGCAGGGCTAAAGGCAAGGATAGGGTGTGGCGATTGCAAATTCAAGTCTGGACCTCAGAAAGGCAATCAGTACTGGGGGATGACATGTGGGGAAATCTTTGCACATGTTACCTGCAAGGATGCATAATAAACATTTAAACATGTCACTGAAATCATGAAAGAGGGAACATAAGGAATTCCTAATCCTCATGGAAATTATTAGTATGAAATTCACAGGTACTAAAATAGGTGTAATTGGCACAGTTCCTTAGGTGGGACACCTTTCTTGTTGAATTTTAGGAATGTAAAAACATGGGTAAGGGCTTAGCAAGTCATTTAAAATACTATTTTGTATGAATGTAAACACAGATATGTTATGGTACAGAATGCAAACTTTCATGTGGTCATAATTTGTGATCTTGAATAAGGTACTTTAACTCCAATAGTTTCAATTCCCACGTTCATAAAAAAATCTAAGAGGAACTAAGAAGTGATGTGACACACATAAACTCTCAGCGTTTAGTGGGTATTTGGCAAACACAAGATCCCTTCCCTTTTTCATAGGCAGTTAGTCCCCATCTCTCTGTGTTCCCACCCCAGTCTCCTGCTCCTCCATCACACAAGGATTTATCATAATTATAGGATTTATGTCTGTTTCTCCAATGAAGGAGTATGTTTCCTTAGAGTAGGGACTGTGTCCTGTTCCTTTCTGATTCCTAGGCCTTAGCACCATGTCAGCATACAGTAGGTGTTCATCAAACACAGAAAATGAATCAAACCTACCTTATTCAAACACTCTTGTGATGTCCTGTGACAGGTCTTCCAATGTCATTTAGCACTACTCTCTTTCCTAGAATGAGAGCCCCTTGAAGTCCAAAGCTAGGTCTTCACCGTCTTTTTATGCTCTGGGTATGTAGTGCCTGTGTAAGATGTTGTAGGGCCTCCATAAGTATTTGCCAAGTGAATTTTACTTTGATTTGAAATGGAACCAAAGCTAACATTGACTGACCACAGCTGGCAAGAATAATAGAAGAGAGGCCTGAGAGCCCAACATCAGAAGATGCCTAGTCCTGCTGGTTCTGCCAAGTCAGACCTGCCTGCACAGCCTCCCTTGATGGCCCCGCTCCTGGTGTCACATTACAGAGCATTCTGGGATCTCTACACCACTGATGGTTAGAATAAATACTTTAGAGGCAGTCAGTCACTTGTAGGCTTAGAGGTTGCTTTTCCACATGTAGCAGGATTTAGATAGAGATGATTCCCATTCTATTAAATGGTGCCCCTTCTGGGCAGCCTTCTGGAACCTTCAGTCCGAGCAACATGAATCTCTCCCTTCTCTGTGCTCCTACTGCAGCTTGAAAGGAAAAAAAAAAACTCCTCTAACTTTATCCCCATTACAGGGTACTCCCCTGTTTGCCTGTTTGTCTTACTTGGTAGGCCTCACCACCATGGTATTTTAAAAGATGGTCACATTTTTTGCTTAGACACAAACTCCCGTTGTTGCCTCTTGCCAGCTACCACTTAAATTTCCCTGGGCACTGTGTTTATGCCTCAAGTCTCAGCTTCCTCATAAGTAAAATGGGCACAAGAAGGCCTGTGTCACACTTGGCAAAAGGCTTAAGTGAGATCACGTGTGTAAATGCGTGGCTTTGTGCCCTGTAAATGGTAACTCTCTTTCTTTTCCCTCTCTCTGCCCTCTTTGGAAGGCAGGACAAAGTCTTATTTTTCTTTAAGACCCTCAAGACCTGGCACAGGACCTGCCAAAGGATAGATCCTCAGTATTTACTTTTAGAATAAATGAATGAGAGTCAAAAATACTACAGCACTATCCCCTACTCCCTGAAGAAGCGTCAGGAAGACCCTGATACAGACAGCCCATTCGAACAGATGTACAGGCTCTGGCGAATAAATGTGGAAGGAAACACATAAAAATGTAAATAGTCAACAGGAATAGGTGATGCAAGTCAAGAAATGTGTGGTTTTGTTAATACTGCAAAGCAGTTTTAATTATAATTACAGTTTTAAAATATTTTCAATGCAGAGTCTGTATCAGTGTCTTGAGGATATAAAAAAAAAGTTTTCAAAAATAATCTAGGTGATATGATTATTTTCCTTATAGGGATTGTGTGGTGACAGCCTTTTCTGGCCAACAGTTTGAAGTTGCTTGCTTGTGACTCTGTTCCCAGCAAGGTTGGGGGTCAGGAATGTGGCAAAAGATACAGGAGTAGCTCAAGGAGCCTCACAAGTTTCTCTCAATTCTTCCCCTTCCTCTCCAGCCTCCCAGTGCCCAGACCCCTGCCTGAGCAGTGAGAGGCCCTGATTGATGCCCACGACAGCAAGCTTTCCCACCAGCCTCACCACCACCAGCACCAACCTCACCATGTTCTTTCAGTATCTGAGGACTGAAAAGAAGGCCTCATAATGATGAGGACCATTTCTGGAGCAGTCTGCTAAGGTCCCCGCTCTAGAATTTTACTCATCCTCTTTCTCATTTTATAGATTTGGAACCTGGGCCTCAGATGGCTATGACCTGCCCAAGTCCTCACAGGTAATGGGGTGGGCAGGGCAGCTGGAACTCAGGTCTCAGTGAGGGAACACTGATGCTCTTTCCATATGAAATTCCGCCTCCCATCAGGACGACTTACATTTTAGGGGTTTCAGGTGGTCGGATCATTTTTGACTTCAGTCTTTTGTGTTCTGCTTTTTCCTAGCTCCTATGGCACTGTCTGGTGCATGGGACTGAGAATCAGGAGACAAAGCTTGTGACCCAGCCAGTCATACTCTGACTTGCTGCAAGTCATGGTCTCTTTTTGTCCTTTGCCTGCTGAGTGACGAGTTGGGCTGGATGGCTTCTGTAGGAAACTCCCCAGAGACTGACACATCTGATCCTACAAGTGTCCATCCACATAGCAGGGGCCCTGACATTTACCAAGTAGTGAAGCACAGTGCCAGGGACACGGTGGCCTCACTCATTCTCACAGTAGGTGGGCAGATATGTTCTTCTCTCCCACCTTGCAGGAAAACGAAATGAAAATGAAAGCTCACAGAGGTCAGGTGATAGTCAACCTGCCCAAGGTCACACAGCTGGAAAATGGTAACTGTGATGGGTTTCAGGAGGGGTATGAAGGATGGGAGTGTTTGGAGTTGGGGGCAGCCCAGCTGCTGAGACATCCTGACAGGGCCATGGGAGTGGAGAGCAGGGGTGATATGGTTTGGCTGTGTCCCCACACAAATCTCAGCTTGAATTGTATCTCCCAGAATTCCCACATGTGGGAGAGACCCAGGGGGAGGTAATTGAATCGTGGGGGTCAGTCTTTCCTGTGCTATGTTCATGATAGTGAATATGCCTCATGAGATCTGATGGGTTTATTAGGGGTTTTCGCTTTTACTTCTTCCTCATTTTTCTCTTGCTGCTGCCATGTTAGAAGTGCCTTTTGCCTTCCACCATGATTCTGAGGCCTCCCCAGACATGTGGAACTGTAAGTCCAATTAAACCTCTTCTTGTTCCTAGTTTTGGGTATGTCTTTATCTACAGCATGAAAACGGACTAATATAGTAAATTAATACCAGTAGAGTAGGGTGTTGCTGAAAAGATACCCGAAAATGTGGAAACAGCTTTGGAACTGTGTAACAGGCAGAGATTGGAACAGATTGAAGGGCTTAGAAGAAGACAGGAAAATGTGGGAAAGTCTGGAACCTCATGGAGATTTGTTGAATGGCTTTGACAAAAATGCTGATAGTGATATGATCAATGAGGTCCAGGCTGAGGTGGTCTCTGATGGAGATGAGGAAATATTGGGAACTGGAGCAAAGGTGACTGTTGTTATGTTTTAGCAAAGAGACTGGAATCATTTTGCCCCTGCCCTAGTGATTTGTAGAACTTTGAACTTGAGAGAGATGATTTAGGGTATCTGGTGGAAGAAATTTCTAAGCAGCAAAGCATTCAAGAGGTGGCTTGGGTACTGTTAAAGGCATTCAGTTTTATAAGGGAAACAGAATATAAAAGTTTGGGAAATCTGCAGCCTGACTATGTGATAGAAAAGAAAATCCCATTTTCTGGGGAGAAATTCAAGCCAGCTGCAGAAATTTGCATAAGTAGCAAGGAGCCTAATGTTAATCCCCAAGACCATGGGGAAAATGTCCCCAGGCCATGTCAGAGACCTTCACAGCAGCCCCTCCCATCACAGGCCCAGAGGCCCAGGAGGAAAAAGTGGTTTTGTGGGCTGGGCCCAAGGTCCCCCTGCTGTGTGCAGCCTAGGGACTTGGTGTCCTGTGTCCCAGCCACTCCAGCCATGGCTGAAAGGGGCCACCATAGAGTTCAGGCTGTGGCTTCAAAGGCTGGAAGTCCCAAGCCTTGGCAGCCTCCATGTGGTGTTGAGCCTCTGGGTACACAGAGTCAAGAATTGAGGTTTGAGAACCTCTGCCTAGATTTCAGAAGATGTGTGGAAACATCTGGATGCTCAGGCAAAAGTTTGCTACGGGAGTGGGGCTCTCATGGAGTACCTCTGCTAAGGCAGTACAGAAGGGAAATGTGGGGTCAGAGCCCCCACACAGAGTCCCTACTGGGGTACTGCCTACTGAAGCTGTGAGAAGAGGGGCACCATCCTCCAGACCCCAGAATGGTAGATCCATCGACAGCTTTCACTGTGCACCTGCAAAAGCTGCAGACGCTCAACAACAGCCCACGAAAGCAGCCAGGAGGAAGGCTGTATCCTGTAAAGCCACAGAGGTGGAGCTGCCCAAGACCATGGGAACCCAGCTCTTGCATCAGTGTGACCTGGATGTGAGATCTGGAGTCAAAGGAAATCATTTTGGAGCTTCAAAATTTGACTGCCACTGGATTTTGGACTTTCATGGGCCCTGTAACCCCTTTGTTTTGGCCAATTTCTCCCATTTGGAATGGCTGTATTTACCCAATACCTGTACTCTCATTGTGTCTAGGAAGTAACTAGCTTGCTTTTGATTTTACAGGCTCATAGGTGGAAGGAACTTGCCTTGTCTCAGATGAGACTTTGGACTGTGGACTTTTGGGTTGATGCTGAAATGAATTAAGACTTTGGGGGACTGTTGGGAAGGCATGATTGGTTTTGAAATGTGAGGACATGAGATTTGGAGGGGCCAGGAGTGGAATGATATGGTTTGGCTGTGACCCCACCCAAATCTCAACTTGAATTGTATCTTCCAGAATTCTGATGTGTTGTGGGAGGGACCCAGCAGGAAGTAATGAATCATGGGGGCTGGTCTTTCCTGTGCTATTCTCATGGTAGTGAATAAGCCTCACAAGATCTGATGGGTTTATCAAGGGTTTCCACTTTTGCTTCTTCCTCATTTTTCTCTTGCTGCTGCCATGTTAGAAGTGCCTTTCGCCTCCCACCATGATTCTGAGGCCTCCCCAGACATGTGGAACTATAGGTCCAATTTAAACCTCTTTTTGTTCCCCATTTCGCGTATGTCTTTATCAGGAGCGTGAAAACGGACTAATACAAGGGGGCATCTTGCAAGCCTGGACTGAGGGGAGATAGCACCAACCTGAGCCCAACAGGCCTGGCCGTGAGTCCAGGCCCTGCTGCTGCTTAGCTGTGTGACACTGGAGAAGACACCTTGTGTCTCTGAGCCTGTTTCTTCACCTTGGCTCATCTCGTAGGCTTGTTGAGAAGATCAAATGGGAAAACAGGTCTGAAAGCTACTGTGGAAGTCCACAGCCTCAGCCTCAGCCTCAGCACTGACTGATTCTATGTCCCCTTAAGCCTCAGTGTCTCTGTCTGTGAAACTGGGGCCCTAACCCGACCTATCAGGGTGTTGTGGAGAGTAGTGCTCGTGTCTGAGGAGTCAGCCCCTGGCTGGTGCTGTTGATGGTAGCCGTTTGTCATTCCTATCAAGGACAAGGTCTGTACAGGTGTGTGTTCAGGTCAGGCACTGTTCTCCACATTTCCTGAGGCCATTTCCAGGGGGGTGCATTCTCTTCCTAACAGGGCCTCAGTCACACCTGTTCTCAGGCTTCTGGCCCCATCGTGCTGCTCATCAAACAGAACATTCTAGAGGCTGGAAGCCTCATTTTCTCTCCTCTTGCAGGCCTGGAGACTTGTCTCTCAGCTGTGACAGGCCTGAGAGCCCACCTGACCCACATTTCTAGAACTTTCCAACCAGCCTCACTGACACGGCCTTGTAGCAGTAGCCTCAGTCTGAGGAGGCAACAAGCTGCCTCCCTCAGCGAGACTTATGGGTGTATGTTCAGCAGATGTCGCCTGATCATGCCCAGGGGTGAGGGGTTTTCAGCAAAAAGCAACAAGGCTATGAGTCCTCGATATTCCACGCCAGCCTGGGGTCCTTTTCCCTCGTGCTTTCATTTTCCCTGAGCCAACTAGAAAATAGGGCTGGCACTGGTTTCTCTTGGAGGCAAAGGTGTGACTGGAAACAGGCTGGGATGCTCCCACTGGCTCACCACAGGTTACTGAGAGCACTTTGTCTTGCTGGAAGGGACTGGGGATTGTTTCTTCAAGTAGTATCATGCCCATCTGAGAGGGGAGAAAACTCAGAATGAGAGGGGAGAGAATGAAGGAAAAGGAGGAATTAAGCTGAGCTTCCCAACCCTGGCTGCTCATTAGAATCACCTGGAAGTTGAAAAAAAAAAAAGCCCCTGCTTGGGCCCTACCCCAGGTCAGTGGAACCAGAACCAAAAGCTGCTCAGGGCCTTTTGCTAGAGAGGTGCCTTGTTTGCAGTTAATCCTAAAGCCATGTCAGCATGGGAGCATCAGTCCCAGGCTGGACTTAAACCAGGTCCATCTGACCCCCAAGTTCACAAGCACCCAGAATTCCAGTTTAACACTCTCCCCACGCATCAACAGCAAACTTCCCCCCTAATCCTTCCCATTTCCCATCCTCCTGTGATTTCATTTTCCCATTTGGCATTTTATTTTGATGTTCAGGGCATAAAGGGCCAATAGCTTTCCCCAAGCTATTTCTCCTCTGAAGCAGTGAAATAGCTTAGCAATTTTGGAGCCATTTAAAATGCATTGTTTTGCTGGGGGACCTGGTTGGGGGAAAACCTGGCTTTCTCTTCTCCTGAACCCTAGCACAGAATGTAGCAGCTTCCAATCAAGAATGTTGTTTTTTCAGAGTCTTGTCAGTCATGAAGGTAGAAGCCTTTCTGCACACACTGTACTCCCTGTGGAAGGAAAGGAGACTCACACACCTGCAGACCATGCAGGCTACTGCTGGAACACAGGCTCAGGGCATACAGGCCCAAGTTCATACCTGGCCTCTCCCACTCCTCCATGTGTGACCTTAACCTGAGCATCCTCTTTTGTATGATGGCAACACCATGAACCACCTAACAGGCATTCATCAGGATTACGTAAGAGGCCTAGCACATTGTTTACTCAACAAATAAATACTAACTATTATTATTAAATGATGAGGATGATAATTATTGTTCAACCACTGCCCTAATCTTTACCTTCCGTGAGGCCAGCCTCTTCAATTAGGCCGCCACTGCATGAAGAACTACTGAGCGGCGAGGACTGGTCTAGGTTTCCTAACAAAGGCTCTCGTCTTCTCTCTGATGGCCTGGTCTCCAAACTACAATCTATGAGAACCAGGCCACAGAAACCAAACAAGTGTCCAAGCTCAGGCACCACCCCCAGAAGTTCAGATTCCCTTGGCCTGGGGAGACGCCCAGGCCGGGGCTTTCAACACCCACCAGGTGATTCTAATGAGCAGCCAGCCAGGTTGGGGAGTTCTGCCTGATTCCTCCTTCCCCCTCCTTCCACCACTCCCTCTTTCGCAGTCTTTATTTCCTCCCCCTCAAATGAGAGAGAAGAAGTTATGTGAAGAAACAATTCCCAGCACCACACATGTGCTCTCAGGAAACTGGTGAGTTGGTGGGAACAGACCCAGCCTGTTTCCAGACACACCTTGGCCTTCAAGAGAAACGGGTGCCAACCCTGCTTTCTAGCCCTGTTTCCATGCACTTAAGTAACAAACACGTATTGGGGACCTACTCTGTGTCAGGCACCGAACAGGATCTGGGGACGCAGTGGGAGGACAGTGGCACCATCCTGCCCTTGGGGAGCTTTCCTTCTGAGAGTGTTGAGGTGGGAGATGATGGCACTTGAAGAAGGAGCGCGGGGACTAGGAGAAAGGTTAAAAGAGGGGGCTGACCTGGTCTGGGGAAATCAGAGCAGCCCTCTCTGAGGAAGCAACATGAATTGAAACCTAAGGGATGACCAACAGGTGGCCAGGAGAAGAGGGGATGGAGTCTGGAGGAGTCGCTGATGTTAGACACTGCAAGTTAGCAGAACTGGAAGGTGGCCAGTGTGGGTGGAGCAAAGAGATGTGAGTAGAGAGGTCAGATGTTCTTTATACAGATACTCGTGGAGAGGTAGAATAACATGGCCACGGCAGTTAGGAGCAAGCCCACTGTATCCGGTGTGTCTGAATTCAAATCTTGCCTCTCTGTCTTCCTCTCCAAATTGGAGATGATGATAATACTACCTACTTCAAAGGGTTTCTGTGAAGATTAAATTTGCTAATTCATGTAAACCATGTGAAAGAGTGTCTGGAATACAGTAAGCTGTATAAACATTTGCTGTCATTACTATTATGTGCTAGGCATTCATTGTTTCAGCCGCCTCATCTGCAAGATAAGAATAATAATGTCCCTGACTCAGAATGCTATTGTGAAGATTGAATGAGAAGGCACAGGTGGAATACTTCCATTACCTGTGCATGGTAAGCCGGCAATACAAGTTCATTGTCATTATTTATCCTTAATCATTATGTATGCTGAGTAGAGGATATGAGACGTTTTGGAACACACTTGCAAGCAATCAAATACCCAGAAATGGTTGGAGCTCTCTCAGGGGATGCCCTTTCATTGCAGGTATGCAATCCTGGGGTTGGACAGCTCACTTCAGCAGGGTGGCTGGATGTGGTGCCCTTGTAGTCTAAGAATCCACAATTCTACTCATCTGTAATCTCTACTGATTTCCGCCCATCTCTAAAATTTTTCAGGAACATGTCCCGGAGGCTTTGGTCCCAGACAGTAATCCTCTGCTGCCCGTTTTTCTGCCATGGTTGGGAGACATTCAATCCAGACAACTCCTCCTCCACAGCAGCTGTCAATGCTGTAAGGGGTGTGCCACGCAAGGGTGAAAAGTGGTTCCTTGGGGTTGGTGCCCAGCATTCTCTGTCCTTGCAGCACACAGGACAGCAGTGGCCTCACCATACCAACCAAGGTCAAGGCGAGGCTGATGAGCAACTTCCCAGGCAGACGCCTTGGAAAAAACCGACTGAGATCCAGCTCAGGACCCGCAGGGTCTCTAGAAGCATCCAGTCACTCTTCTCGCCTTCTCTCCTGGGGTGCCGTTCATTGCTGCCCTCTAAAAATAGCAGTGGTTATTCAGGGAAATGCACCATGCTCTGTCTCTAGGGATGCCAACGCAGGCCTCTTTTAAAAATAGAACCCCAATCAGTTGTGCTTCCTAACTCTCTGTCTCTTCCTCCAGTCTCAGAATCCCTCAGAAGGACCCACAGGCAGGGCAGCAGTCTGATGCTGGCCATCACATAGTGGGGAGAGCTAGAGCTGGGGCCTCTCACCCAGGTTTATCTCCTTCCAAATATCTCCACTTTTAAAAATCTACTTTACCTTACTCCGCATTAAATCTAGTGTCCCCCAGGACATGCCATGGGTTCCTTCATCAGTGCTGGAAGGGACCTCAGAGGTTTACTCCCAGAGCAAAGCTGGCCCAGGAAGGGCAAGGGTCATCCAAAGTCACACATCAGAGCGATGCAGGCCGCGCCTTCTAGGCTTACTCCTCATCACTGTGTGGCCATGCTTGGTGCCCTTGAGCAACATGGGCATCCATTAAAACACTAGGGGCAGCTGCTATTTTCATCCCATCTCTCTTTGGCTCAGCTGGCACATGGATGCCTTTCAATTCCAGGCTGATCATTCTTGACAGAACATTTCAAAGTCAAGGCAGGGGCAGGAGAAGACAAAGCTGTTGCTCCAGGCACAAGCACAGTCTCTGAGCTTTCTGCCTGTCACTAGTAGTTTCTGTCCATACTAGGGGATTATTCTGTCTTGGAAATACTTCTACCCGGGGCATTACAAGTGACTCATACTCTGGTTGCCTTAATACCCAGAGTCATCCAGGAGAGATGCTTGTCAGACCTTGTTTAATCAGTCCCAGCAGGGAATATGCTTGAAGGATGAACACTATTATAATTATGCCCCACACAGCTTTCTGAGCTTATTGAAAAAGTTCGTGCTGCAGAGGGTCTGCAGGAAGATGCCTTTGTTCCAACTGGTACAGTGGGGCCCATCATTAGGACTCATGGACATTAGTAATTCCAGAAGTAGGACATCACACAATAAAGAGAATATGATCTTGGCTGGAAGAAGGCAGCTGGGAAGTTTGGGCTTGGCCTCTTGCTATTCCATCATCGTGTGAGTAGGGCCTGAAATTTGCATTTCTAATAGTAGCGTTAATGCTGGTGGTCCAGGGACTACACTTTGAGAACCACAGAAATAGCCACCTGCCTTGCCTTCCTCATGGGATTCTAGTGATGCCTCCTTTGGAAGAGCTGTGGCTAGTCCAGCTCTGCCATTTGCCTACTGTGTAGGACCCTCAGACCATCGTTTATCATCTCTGAGTCTTGGGTTTTCTACTTTTAAATGGAAATAACTCCTACCATGTGTACCTCAGAGTGGCGAGGGTCAAAAGAGAAACAACTAGGTAAAAAAAAAAAAAAAAAAAAAAATTCTGAAAATCATAAAGACTATTCAAATAACACACATTTATTGGGTAGCTACCATGAGTCAGAAGCTCTGTTAGATCCAGGAGATACTGGCATGAATAAACCAGAATTCCTGCCCTTAGGGAGCCCAGGGGAGAATGGGGAAGAGGATAAATGAATCACTGATACAGTCCCATGCAGTAACAGAGACTCACAGAAGCCTACAGAAGCATGAAGGAGGGATGGGACAAGTGGCAAGCCCTCTGGTTTCATCCTTAGGGTGAAGGGAAACCATTGTAGGGTTTTCTGGTAGTGACCCAATCTCATTTGTTTTATGGGAAGATCAGTGTGGGCTGGGGAATGAGTCATCGGGAGGTGCTAGGGCTAGAGGCAGAGAGGCAGGGAGACAGTGGGGAGACTGCTGCAGTGATCCAAGAGTGAATGAATGGAGAGAACTTGATGCATGTGAGAGATTTGCAGGATAGTATTCACATGGCTTCGTGACTGGTCAGGTGTTGGAGACAAAGAAGGAGGCAGAACCAGGGTGGCACCCAAGTTTCTGGTACACTGACTCAGATGGGAAGGACTGGGGAAGTGGGCGGGGGAGGAGATGATGTGAGTCTTTTGGGGGCATGACGAGCCTGAGATGTCTTTGTTGCCTCCTGTAAACACTGGCCACAGGACTGCCATGGACAGGACCTGGTCCCATAAACCACTGCCACTCTGACTGCCAGGTCTTCCCTGCCATGAGGGACGTTTCCCCTTCCACGATCCCCATGCTCTGGCTTTACAGAGCTGCTGTTCTCTGCCTCTTCCACATGCAGCTGTGCCTTTCTCATCCAGAGGCAGCTCCAAAATGAACAACAGTAGCAATCAGCAAGTAATCATCTTTCTTTCCCCCCTATACAATGTCTGGGTGTGCAGATGATGTTTGTGATTGTTGCAAAAATGACTGCATGAAAAATCTGGCTCCTTCCAAAGAAAGAAAGGAAAAGAAAGCCAATTTAAATAAACTCACATAGTTCAGACCCGATTTTAAGCTTCTTAACCTGGAGCCTGCAAAGGTTCTTTTTCCCTCTGTTCCCTGTGGTGTTTGGTGGTGAGGTTGGGGGTGACTTGTAAGAACCTGCCAGGTTGGGACAGTCCAGTGGTGGCCCCTGGGGACTCTGAGAATCAAGGTGATGGTGGGTCTGCTCTAACTTCCACTATGAGTTCTGGGCATTCGTGAAGAGCAGCGCTCTGAGCTTTTCACTCACACACAGCTTAGCTCCCAGCCAACTGAGAGTAGGTGCTTATGGCGGTTCTAGGTGGCTTTAAGAGCACCGTAGACCGAAAGACTAGAGGAGGCCCATAATAACAAGCTGTCACTGTTACTCTGTTCCCAGGACAGCCAACTGCATCCCACACTGTGCTAAAGGCTTGACCATTGTCTTGGTTTAATCTGTCCTCACAATTGTCCTACAAAGTGGGTATTAATAATCCCATTTTACAGAGGAAGAAAATAGAGGGAAAAGTTGATTATGATACTACAGCTAGTAAACAGCAAAACTGGGATTCTAACCCAGGTTGCCTGATTCGAAAGCCCATGATTGAGCTATAATAAAAAAGACATATAATAACAAATATTGATGAAGATGTGGAGAAACTGGAACCCTCATACACTGCTGGTGGAAATGTAAAATGCTATAGCCTCTAGAAAACAGTCTGGAAGTTCCTCAAATAGTTAAACATACCATATGATCCAGCAACTCAATGCCTAGGTATTTGCCAAAGAGACATGAAAACATATCCATAAGAACATTTGTACATAAGTGTTTATAGCAGCATTCTCCATAATAGTCTAAAGGTGAAAACAACCCAAATGTCCATCAGCTGAGAAATGGGTAAGTAGAATATGATACATGCACACAATGGAATATTGTAGTTCTCTCCCTTTATCCACAGAGGATATGTTCCAAGGGCCCCAGTGGATGCCTGAAACTGAGCATAGTACCAAACCCTGTATATACTATGCTTTTTTCTATACATCCATACCTACAATAAAGTTTAATTTATAAATTAGGCACAATAAGAGATTACCAATAATAAATAGAGAAATTATAACACTATACAGTCAGACCTCTTATCGTGGTTGGTTCCAGGACCCCCTGCAGGTATCCAAATCCAAGAATCTTCAACTCCCTTATATAAAGTGGCATAGTACAGTCTGTAATTGTGGATTTCTATCTGCAGTTGGTTGAATTCATGGATGCAAAACCTGTATGTCAAACTATAATAAAAGTTATGTGACTATCATCTCTCTCTCAAAATATCTTATTGTACTGTATTCACAGGAAACTGAAACTACGGAAAGTGAAACTACTATATTTGGCAACAAAAAGGAATGAAGTACTAACACATACTACAACCTAGATAAACCTTGAAAACATGCTGAGTGAAAGAAGCCAGCCACAAGAAAACACATGTTGTATGATTTCATTTATACAATAAAATGTCCCAAACAGACAAATCTACAGGTGCAGAAAGTAGGTTTGTGGTTGCCTACACCTGGCCAGAGCAGGGATGGGAATAAGGTGGTACAGGGCGTGGAGGCATTAGGTTAGGGAGAAATCTGGAGTGACTGTTAATGGGCATGGGTTCTTTTGGGGAGAATAATGAAAATTTTCTAAAACGGATTGTGGTGATGGTTGTCTGACTCTGCAAATACTAAAAACCACTAAACTGTACACTTTAAATGACTGTGTGTATATGTCAATTATGTCTCAATAAAGCTGTTTGTTTTAAGAAGCGATGGTTAAATATTTAAAAAACATAAAATGAAAGGAAGAAAAAGCAACTATAATCCTTCCAAGTGAAAGCATCTGGAATTATTTTTTTCATTCTTGAGCCCCTACTATGGCCTGGGCACGTATCTCTGGGAGCTGGGACTAGAAGTTTCTAGTCTGGTTGGGGAGATACAATGTGGGCACAGAAACATGCTTCATGGTAGAAGAAGCCAAGGAATTGAAATAGTGGGATACCATTTCACACCCACTGGATTGGCAAAAACTAACTTCTGATATTACCACAACGGCAAAAATGCAAAGCCATAGATAGGCTGATATACTGCTTTAGGGAGAATAAATAGGTATAGTTTGGAAGGAAATTTGGCAGTGTTTAGTAGAGCTGAAGATGCACCTGCCCTGTGTCCTAGCCATCCTATGCACTCCTAGGGTATAGTGGGGAGAGTCTTGCACATGTGCACAAGAGGACATCAGCAAGAACCTTCACGGCAACACGGCTCACACCAGACGACTGGAAACAAACAACCAAGTCCAGCAACAAGTGAAAGGATAAATGAGCTCTATTACAGTCATACAACAGGTTATACACAGCGGTAAGTTCCAACAAAACCCAATATATATCAAGTTTGAAGACATACCAAACAATAGCATCTATTGTTTGTGGATACTGTACATACATATGTAGTAAAAGTACAGAATTGTGTGGGAATGAGCAATACCACATTTCAGATACTTGGTGCCTCTTAGGAAGGAGAGGAATGAGATTGGGGGGCACACTGTGGTCTTCAATTGTACCTATTACGTATCTTTTAAGAAGTTACTTGCAATATCTTTCCTTTTTTAAATTGAAATTTGTATTGAGATAATTAAGGGTTCACATGCAGTTTTAAGAAAGAATAGAGAGGTCCCTTGTATACTCTGCCCAGTTTCCCCAATGGTAACATTTTGCAAAAGTATAAAATACTATCATAGCCAAGATATGGATGTTGATACTGTCTACCGAGCATACTCAAATGTCCCATTTTACTGGTACTCATGTGTGTATGGGTTAAGTTCTATACAATTTTACCACTCACATAGGTTTGTGTGTCCATCACCACAGTCGAGATACAGAACATCTCCATAGGGCAAGGATCCTCATGTGTCCTTTTATCTCCATACCCACCTCCCTTCCGCCCTCAGCCCAGGTCCTCAACTCCATCAACCACTCACCTTATTTCTAAAATTTTGTCATTTCAAAAAATCAATGAAATCAGACAGTAGTTAAGTTTCTGAGATAGTTTTTTTCTCACTTAGCGTAATTCCCTGGCGATTCATCCAGATTGTGGTACATAAGATATTTCATTCCTTGTTAGTGCTGAGTAGCATTTCATAACATAAATGGACCACAGTTCACTGTTCACCTGTTGAAGGACATCTAGGCTAATTCCAGTTTGGGCTATTATAATACCTAGAATGTTTTAATTGTTCAACTGGGTGGTGGGTATACAGATTTTCACTGTATTCTTTATTCTACTTTTTGATACAAAGAACACTTTATAAATGAAATGAAGGAGGAGAGAAAGGAGGCACTACAAATGTTGAGCCAACTCCATGCAGCCACCATGCTGAGAAGAGGGCAGCTCAGAGTACAGAACTCAGGGTGAATGCTAAGGCCAAGGCCATGGGCCACTGGAAGGTCTGGAGTTCAGGAACAGGGCCAGGGTGCCCACTTGCTTCATGGTTCTAGGCATTATAGGGAGTAATGAAGCCTGTCCAAGTCCTTCAGCCTCTGGGCAAGTGCTTAGGGAACCTCCCCTATGGTAGAGCTCTTTCCCATGCCTGGGTGTCTGGGTGCACTGCCCCAAAGTGGGAAAATAAAAAAGAAGGCAGAAGAAAAGAGAAGAACCCACAGTCAGAACATCTAGAAATGCCCCTTGTGCCCGTAGAAGGCAGAAGAAAAAGCCAAGGGGACAGAATGAAATCTGGCATCTGCTGAAGGCCTTGAGCGAGATCTAGAATTGCAGGAAAGTGGCTGCCTGAACAGTGCTGGAACAGAGAATGGCTATTGGAAGGAACTGAGTGCTTTCTTCTAATTGGAGGTCAAAGCTATGCAGGGCTTTTCTTGCCAGTGGTAGATAATGAGGCCCTCCCTGATTCTCTGTGACACTCAGGTGCAGGGGACACAGGTGTAGCCCTGGCTTCCTGTGTACTTCTTACACTCTGATATGGTTTGGCTGTGTCCCCACCCAAATCTCAATTTGAATTGTATCTCCCAGAATTCCCACGTGTTGTGGGAGGGACCTGGGGGAAGTAAATGAATCATGGGGGCCAGTCTTTCCCGTGCTATTCTCATGATAGTGAATAAGTCTCACAAGATCTGATGGGTTTATCAGGGGTTTCCATTTTTGCTTCTTCCTTATTTTCTCTTGCCGCCGCCATGTAAGAAGTGCCTTCTACCTCCTGCCATGATTCTGAGGCCTCCCTAGCCATGTGGAACTGTAAGTCCATTTAAACCTCTTCTTGTTTCCAGTTTCGGGTATGTCTTTATAAGCAGCATGAAAATGGGCTAATATACATTCCTCATCCTGTAGCTTTAACCTTCTTTGCCTAAATCCCTGCAAACACCAATTATGAATTTCTTAGTCCTGGGTAGGGCATGGGGCAGTGACAAATTCATGCTATAAACATTTACTGGTGGCCTTCCTGGTGCTCAGACATCTCCCTGACCTCAAGAGCTCCCAGTCGGGACATTTAGAAATGCCCCTGTGTGCTGAGAGAATGGTGACATATGCTGGGAAGGCCACAGAGACTATCTGCTGTGGGATAGGGCAGAAGCCAGGCAATGAGCCTGTGGGGTCGGGGCAGGCTGCCTGCAAGTTCACCTCCAGGGGGACCTGGGAGAATGAGCAGGAGTTTGCCAGACTCAAAGTATCCGAAAGGCTCCACATGCTCAGAGAAGAGCTTTGTAAAGATGCAAAGGCCAGGAAGCACTGCTATTAAAGCTACGGCTACTGCTGCTGTTGCCAAGAGTAATAATAGCTCAACTAACACGGAGTGAGGGTGTTAACTATGTGCCAGGTGTTGTCCCAAGTACTTTATGTGTATTATCTTATTTGACTCTAACAACAACATTATTTTGTTATTAATACTATATTAATTATATACATAAAGTTCCAGAAGCACAGTGTGGCTAGGTAACTTGCTCTAGGGGAAGGACACACTTTGGAAGTAGAAAAGCCCAGATTTGAAACCAGAACCTGAGCTCCCTGCCATCTGTGATAAACTCTTCTGGGAAAAGGGATGATACGGGTGGCCGGGTGCAGTGGCTCACACCTGTAATCCCAGCACTTTGGGAGGCCAAGGTGGGTGGATCGCTTGAGCTCAGGAGTTTGAGACAAGCCTGAGTAACATGGTGAAACCCCGTCTCTACAGAAAAATAATGAGTCAGCTATGGTGACATACACCTGTAATCCTAGCTACTCAGGAGGCCCAGGTAGGAGGATCGCTTGAGCCCAGGAAGCAGAGGTTGCAGTGAATAGAGATGATGTCACTGTACTCCAGCCTGGGCAACAGTGCCAGACCCTGTCTCAAAAAAAATAAAAGTGGGGGATAATGTAGGGCCTCCTATGATACTGTGAAAAGTCTGGGCTTCCTCTGGAGAGCAATGGGAAGCCACTGAAAATCACTAACTAGAGAGGGTCACAGCCCACTTCTGATAGGAATGCTATCCCAGAGGCCATCTCGAGCTCCTTCCTCAATGTCTCTGAAAGCCCAGCACCTTAGTTTCGGCGTTTTCTGAACCTCTTCTTTATTTTGTATGTTACCATTTTGATGAACTAATATTCAGCTTGTCTTGGAGAATGAGGCAATACCTCCTCCCGGGACTGAGGTGCTTGGTGAGGTAGCTGAGCCAGCACAGGATGCCTCCTTTCCACAGAGTGCTCCAGACCCACTCCACTCCACATTGTCCATTTCTGTTCCGTCTCCCCAGTCAAACCCTCCACTGGGCAAGGCTGGGTCAGAGCTGGCCCCCGGCCTCCAAGACAAGACACAAGCACAAGGAAGCCTAATGGCAAGGACCTCTCCAGGCCTGGAACCTGTATTTCTTGAGGGTCCCCAGGCGCTACCCATGGCTCCGGGTCCACGTGGCCATCAGGGCTAGACCTTGGCACACTCCCCTCTTCCCTCTCTGAGATCTCCCCATATAATGGGAGGAAATGATTGACTTTGCCACTGACTTTTGCTGTCAGTGGGTTCTGGGCTCAAGCCCTGGCTCTGCCACTTGCCACCCGAGGGAGCTGTGGCAAGCTCCCTCCCTCCTTGGGTCTAGGCTGGGAGAGAAGGTTGGGTGAGAGGATATCAAGGGTCCCTCCAGCCCTGCCACTCCTCCTAGAGAACCCACAGTGCCCAGAGCTGAGCAGACTCTCATCTCCCCTGCTGAGATGGCAACAACAACCCCTTACCCTTCGATGGGCTGTTGTGAGGTCAACAGGAGAACGAACAGAAAACACTGGCCAAATGCAACATGCTCTACACGGTCTACACAGCAAGAGACCATGTTCTTGTTTTATACTAGTTTGTCTCCAGTGCCTCCCAACTCCCTATCTTTCTTGCACGTGCGTGTTTCCTGTAGTGGTTGGGGAGAAGCGCGGGAAATGGGGAGGTTGAGGCTGGAGGGTGGCAGAGCTACAGAGTATTTCTCTGGATGTCTGGATTTGCTAGGCCTGGGCCTTGACATGTTCTGGGCAGAGATAATGAACTGCTCAGACACTGCTCCTTGCTGCAGAAGACAGGCCTTGTCGGGGAAACGGAGCTGGTGTCAGAAAGACGGCCCCTCTGCCTGGCTGTGTGGAACACGGCATGGCTCCCTGGTTTGCAGGCTTGGGTGCTGCTTCTTCGTGGGAGCGATGTGGCAGAGGTAAGTCATCTGTCACACCAGGCTTGGATAGGCCCAGACAGGAATCAGGGGTGGCGGATGCGCTGGGAGGATGGCTCTCTCAGGGTTGGGAGGAGGGGGACAGCCACTCTCCCTGCTGGGAAGGGAGGCTCTCTGCTCCCTTCCTTGTGCCAGGCGCTGGGATTCAGAATGGAATCAGCCTCTGGTCCTTCATGGAGGAAGCTCCCCTTATGGCAGAGCAGATAGAAACCCAGGGCTGAAAGATAAGTGGAGCAAGCTCCCCTCTCCGCCACTCCCCAATCCCCTGCTCTGCAATTTAACCATCTGGGCAATGTCCTAATTTCTCTCAGCCTCAGTTTCCTCATCTATGAAATGAGAATGATGATAAAAATAATAGTTGAGTTGCTGTGAGGATTAAGAGGGAGAATTCGATAAAATACATAATAACACTTTATTTAATAATAATTTTAGTCGTAGTTATCGGGGGGAGAAAGTTAATTTTTCAACAAATACATAGTGAGGATCTATTATTATGTGGCAGGAATTATTTAGGCAATTCTAGTCTATGTAGGCCCTCACTGGAGCATATGAGAACATGGACAGAGGGAAGCAGGGAGTTTCAGGAGCAACAAAGAAGATCAGTCCAGCCTTCCCTTCTCAGCTCTCCCTGCCGTCCCCCAGCCCCTCCTGCCACAGGCCACTCCTCTCCAATCACACCACATGTGCCCTGGCCTGGCTTAACAGTTTCTTCCCTGTATGAGTTACAGACACCTTAGAGGCTGGGAGCTCAAGTTGAGGCCCTGGAATTAACTTACAACCCATGGGAAAACCCCTAACTCTGCCTCCTTAACTGACAGTCACTAAGCTTCAACTCTACCTTGATCGCTCAGCTTCGCTGATGTAGATTGCTCCAAACAGGTTGAATATTAACTGTGCCTATGAAGGAAGAACCAGGAAATGTTGTCTTTGATAAGCCAGATGGATCACCCTGTCTTGCTCTCAGATAATTCCAAGAACTCTTGGGACATTGTGTATTTATGTGCACCCAGAGAGGGAGACTCTCCTACGAATGCTGCTTAGGGCCCGCGGCATTACTGTCTGAAAAGCAACTCCCTCAGCAACTCCAACAGCTCTGGGCCTCTTTCCAAACATGTGTGTTGGGCTGAGTGAGGGTAGGGAACAAATACACAATAACATTTATTGAATACCTACTAAGCGCCAGGAGCTTTACAGATATTATTTCCTTTAATCCTCAGAACAACCTTATAAGAAGGAGATATTATTATAGTATCCCATTTTCAAGATAAGAAAACTGAGACACAGAGATTAAAATTAATTTGTCCAAGGTTATGCAGGTTGTTAAATGAGGGAGGCAGCATTTGGTCTTAGGTATATCTTTGCTGCAATGCTGCTGGTCAGTCTGTTATATCAATGGCTCTCAACCTTTCCTTTCATTATCACCCTTCCCACTGCTAACAGGAGCCCATATACACTTTTGTTCTCCAAAGCCCCCTCTTTCCTGTAAACTTTTAATCTGTAGATATACTGCAGGATACACAGTATGTATATCTGTTCACATACTGCAGCCCCTGGAAGGCCACAAACCATTGTAATAAGATTTTTTTCACCCCCTAAATCTCCCTAACAACCAATTTTGCCCCCTTGGGAGTTATATTGTCCCTGTTGGAAATGCATAAATTACACCAGTGGTTGTCAAAATGTGGTCCCCAAATAGGAGAGAAAGTAAGAAGCAGAAACAATGAACAAAAGAATCAGACCTGTAAGTGATACAGGTACTAAATAAGAAGATAAATGTGTGCAATATTTAAAGAAATATTGGGCATATTAGGGTAGCAAAAGTATCAACAAGAACAACAGACTATCAAAAAAGATAAAGGAGATTGAAAGATAACCACCTAAAATTTCTAGAAATGAGACTAATGTGTGGGCTTCTCAGGGCTATTGTTCTAAGTATGGCTCACAGTATCAGAATGTGCCCTGGCACTGGAATCAGAAAACTGAAATGCTGTGTGACTTGAGACAACCACTGCCTATCTCTGGGTCTCTGTTTCCTCATCTGCAAATAAAAAGTGGAACTAGATGACCTCATAAGTCCAATTCTGTAAACTATTCCATCAGACAACATATAACATCCACTGGGCAATTGTTTTTAATGTTCCCCATGATTGTAAGCATTTTATAGTTTTAAAATTCTTGCCCATGGGCTCTTATCATATCCACTTTTCATATTAGGAAATTGAAGCAGAGACAGATTAAGTAACTTGCCCAGGGTCCACCGCTGGTAAGTCAGAAGGGCACCCCTTCAGTCTGATTCCAGAGCCTGCTCTTTGTCCCTGTACCATATGGCCTTCTAACATGCTTGCCTCTTAACATCCTGGAATTCTTGCTCTAGAATTCCTAGAGCAGGAGTCTCTATCAGGAGTCTCTCAGAGCACGGGACAGCTCAATGGCTAGCAGAGGCTAACAGCAACCAGAATACCCATTCCAGTGGGGCAGATAGAACATCATGAAATTAATGATCAATTGCTACATAGTATTAAGCACATCTATGAGTAAGGCCTTTGCTTATTTTAGACAAGTGCTATTTAAAACAGAGCAACAAACAGTGACAGATTGCTGAGGCTTGCCTTCTGAAGACCCAATTTTGGAGAATTATTCATCTTGAAAGCACTTCTCTCCACCCTGGTTTCCTCATGTGTGAAATGGGGATGATAAGAATACATACTATCACTGGGTTGTTGTAAAGATTAAATGAGCTAATACTACTCAGGCAGATACTGACCATGCTACAAATGGTAGTTCTTGATGTTGTTCTTGTGATTATTTTCAACCCAGTGGGAAGAAGCTCGGCTTCGTAGCAGATGACCTTGATCCAATTCCAGACTCCCCCACCTCCTAGCTGTGTGACTTAAAGTCATTGACCCTCTCTGAGACTCTGTGGCCCCATCTGCGTGTCAGAAATAAGGCTTACCTCACTGGGCAGTTGAAAGGGCTAAATGGACTGTGAAATGCCTAGCACAGTGGCTGACATCTAATAGGTACTCAACAAATGTCTGTTCTCACCCCTGGAGTGTTTTCTGCACACTTGGCTTTTCCACTATGGTTAGAATTCAAAGAGGCAAAGGTTTCTGTGCTTCTCACTGCTCCTTTCCACCAGGGGAATTTTCACAAAGGCAATGGGAGGTGGAAGATGTCTAAAGACATCCATTTCCCAATGGGTAAGTCAAGGCAGTACAGCGACAGAGGTCCACAGCCTTGCAAAGAGCCCTCAGGCCACTACCTCAACAGATTTGGATAAACTGACCACTGAGGTGTGCAGCCGCAGATGCAATTAGCAACAGGAAGCGAGCTCGATGATTAGGAGGATTTGGTAATTGAATCCACCAAGGATAATGACACTGACCTTCCCATTGGAAATAAACTAGCATTTGGCTTGTCAATGGCTCTGCAATCATTCTGACTGCACACCCAGCACTGTGCAGTGTCCCTACTCCGAGGATGCAGGATAGGTAAAGAAGGATTGCATCAAAGGGGTTTTGGAAGAGCAGCAACATCCACAGCAGTGGCTGAGTTCATTCTGCTAACCCCGACCCGGCTGGCCTTGGGAAAGGGCAGAATTCCACACTTAGCTTCTGTGGCTGCCTGGTGCTCCTTCCCAAAGCATGGGAGCCCCGGGCCAGAAGGCATTCCCTCACGGTATTCCTTTTTAAAGCAAATCGGGAACTCTTGGGTTTCCAGCACAATCTGTGGCACCTTTTAAATTTCATCTTAGATTCACTGCTGCTTCTTCTTCCCTAGGTCTATTCATGTGTTCAGTTAGTCCACCAGGAATAGTAACGAAGCTAACACTGGGTGCTGGAAGACACTGGTGGTATGGGGAGGCCGTCGGCATCCTGAATGCTCCGAGTGGAGACTGGAGGTGCAATCACAGGGAAGCAGAAGAAGCCTAGGAGGATAGACATAGTCTGGGAAGAAAGAGCTGAAACCAGTATGAGGTTATCAGTGGCCACTGCAGCACTGCGAAGGACTGCTCCAGCCTCACCAGTCAGCGCATGGCACCCTGCCAGGACCAGCCTCAGCATTTCTCCCTGTGCAGGGGACAGTATGGTATTTCCAAAGGACAAGACAGGCAGGCCTGGCTTCAAACTCCAGCTTTACCAGTTATCAGCTATATGTCCTTCTCTGCATTGCAGTTTGATTATTGGAAATTGGGACATTTCTATCTCTTTGAGCCAAAAATAGATAGGTTTTTATAGTGAAGATAAAACATACTATATGCCTAGCATAGATACCAATACATAGGAAGAGTTCAGTAAACGTTTATTTATCCTTGCTTAACAGACATAATTGGCACCATATGGGACAGTATACTCTTAGCCTCATAAAGTTTGTCTGCTTTACTAAATATTTATGTAGGAACTACGATGTCCTCTTTAGGATTATTTCTTCAGTCTGACCCTGAGAAAAAATGCACTGTCGTAACTCGTTTGAATTCCCAGTTCCCATCGCCAGCCAGGATGAACAGGGCCTGACCATGTGATAATCTCCATCACCAGTACCTGTATTTAATAGCAACGTGGGGTTTACATCTTAATTGTGGTCATGTCTTCCATGAAAAGCAACAACACGAAAGCAGGGATTATGGATTGTCTGCTGTGCGCATGGGAACTGCCATGGTAGACTCCAATTGGGCGGACCAAAGGAGCATGTTGGCGTCCCTGTTCCATTTTCCAAAAACTGAAAAATATGTCTGGAAAGATACAACAGAAACACATCTTTAAAAGAGCAGCAGTACGTAGCAGTAAACACTGAAGGCCAAGCAAACAGTGCCAAGCAAGCGTGGAGTCATGGGAAAAGCGGTCATGGGCTTTGGAGGAGGCTGATGGGAGTCTGCAGTTTGAATCCCAGCTCTGGCTTTTACTAGCAAGGTATCCTGGGGAGCGGAGAGGGGAGAAAAATCTGCTTATCCATCTGAAAATGGGGAAAACACCACCAACTGCTGCGATGATGACAGGAAGAATGCCTGGCACGTAGTGCGTGCTCAATTCACTGCTGGTTTCTTTCCTCCTCCTTTTTCTCATTTCCCCCTCTCTTCTAGATAACTGACATTACTTTATTTGCTAATGAATTAGAATTAGTAGTGGATGACTTTTATCTGCCTGTTGGTGACCATAGTCCTCTGTATACATACATTTGCACACCATCAAGCAGTTGCTTGTAAAAACATTTTCAATGGCTTCTTACTTTTTAAACAACAATCACAAAAAGCTCCACCTCCTTGGCCTGGCATCCAAACCTTTCCCTGGTAAGCACTGACCCCAAGCTGGAACCCCAGCTGCAACCAGTCTTCTGCTTAAATGCTCACCCACCAGGGTTCTGGGTGAGATGGGGAGCGCAGTTTAGCCTTGGGTTAGGAAAGATGGTAAAAAAGGCAATCTGAAGGCAGTTACACCAACTTGACCTTAAAGCACCAAGAAGATTCTGCTAAACAGACTAAGACGGGAAAAGGATTCTAGGCCAAGAGAATACCATATGCAAAGGTCTCCCTACAGCAGCGAGGGCTCATTCCAGGAGAACTCCCGTCCCCCCTCCACCGAGATTGTTCCCACTTCCTTTCTTCTCTTTACTAGATTAACGGTTGACTTCCTCCTCATTCCCTGCTGGACTCTGGAGTATCTCACCTTTTATACCCACAGTTTTCAAAGTGTGCACCAGGGATCCCTGAGGGTCCCTAAAACCTTTCAGGAAGTCTGTGAGGTCAAAACTATTTATAAAAATGCTACAACATCATTTTCCCTTTTCATTCTGGCTTTCTCGTGAACTCATGGTAGAGTTTTCCAGGTTGAATGCAGAAGCAGATACCTCTATAAAGCCAAACGTTGAAGGGATTTGCCAAGATGTAAAACAATGCCACTCCACTCATTTCTGTTTCTTTTGGAAAAGTCATTATTCATAAAAATATGTTATTTATGTTAAAGTAAGGGTTTGTTATTGTTAATTTAAATAAGTGATAAATAACAATTTTAACATCTTTCAGTATTAATCACTAATATGGCAAATTTTGACAGATAAAATCCACATAAATGAAAACCCTTTGGGGTCTTCAATAACGTTGAAGAGTAAAACAGAATGTTGAAATGAGAGAATCTGAGTACAGGTGCTTTAGGGCATGCTGTGTAGAAAGCAGGAAGGCAGGGGAGGACAAGGTATATAAGTGTTCTTGGGTAGCCTTCTCAGGCAGCAATTTCTGCCCATGACTGGGATCCAGTTTGAGTTAATTTTTGTATATGGTGTGAGGAAAGAGTCTAGCTTCATGATTTTGCACATGGAAATTTAGTGCCCCAGCACCGTTTGCTAAACACACAACTCAGTCTCTCTGTGCCTTGGTAGCCATAACTCTAACGTGAACTTTAAAAGACCACCTTGCAAGGCATTGTGACATTTAATGAGACAGGGAGAGAAAAACATGGTGTGGGTTCCCTGAAATGTAGCAGATGGTCAATGCTCATAACTGAAAAAATGGACCATGGGTCTGAAAGTGCTCTGAGGCACGGGCCATCATGATTACCACATGACCAGAGCTGTTCCATCCCTAAAGGTCTTTAGCACCCATGGCTGCATTTTCTTGTCACCAAGGCCTGTGCCATCCTCAAGACACTGATTTGCAACCCCTTTCCAGGAACCCCTGTTTCTCAGTGGTCCTAAGAATCCCTTTTTATTCTCCTCTTCTCTTTTTTGTCCCTGACTTTCTACCCTAAGTTTTCATTAAATGTTCTTGGTTTTAATTACTTAATTTTAAATTGTTAACTTACTCAAATCCTTTTGGCAAGGGGGTGGGAAGGCATGACTGAATGAGTGAGTCAGTCAACTAAAAGACCCCTAGTTTAAAGACTGAAAAGTGAAGCTCCTGCAGCTAAAGTGACTCACAGGGGTCATCCCACTGCAGGTGTGAGAGGTGAGGCCGTGTGAAGCTAACTCCAGGGCTCTCCACAGTCCTCATTTCCTACTCCCACCTTGGAAACATCCTTTTAAATCACGTCTCCCTCCTCCACAGTGTTTGCAACACCTCCTGATTTAGTTTTCTCTCTGAATTTCATTAGTGTCCCATTTACCTCCTCCTCCTGATCTCCCAGCCGTTAAGCAGTAGGAGGCTGAGTTGGCAGCAAGGGCTCCGCCTCCTGACCGAGGGATAGGGGAACTCACAGAGGAGGAGGAAAGGACCCCTGGGCTGCAATGCCAGATGCTGTTCTGGTCCACTGGGCTCAAGACAACAGACAGTAACTGGGTCCTGTCTGTGTGTCAGGCACTGAGGGCTCAACGATGAGGAGCTATTTTTGCCTCAGGAAATCCCCAGGCTCAAGGGGATGAATGGATAACGTCTGTGTCATGTGGTGAAGGGACTCCACACTCCTGGGCAGGCAGAGTGAATGCATGAAAAGTGAGCTAGTGGTGGGAGGAGAAAGGCAGTGGGGACGTTCCAGGAGGAAGGAACAGTGTACGTGGAGGCTGGATGGCTTGAACAGTAGAATGTAAGCAAGTCACAATATGGAACCTGTTCAATGATTTGCTCTTACGCTCCTTCACTGAATCTTTACAAAGTGTCTGCCATGTGCCAGGCATCTTTCCAGGCAGAAGAACACTGCAGGGGCCAACAAAGTAGGTCCCTGCCCTTGTGGAGCTTATGTTCTAATAGAAGAAGACAGAAAATAGGCAATTAAACTTGTCTAGTAATACATGCACCAGGTAGAGACAGATGCTATGCAGAAAGGTTTAAGTGGAAGAGGGTCGCAGAAAGAACAAGCCTGGGGGGACTGCTCCTTTGCACACAGTGGTCGTGGTGGGCCCCCACTCTCACCTCCACCCCACTCCACCTTGCCCACACCCATGGGCCCCTGCAGCCCCTTGAGCAGTGAACATGCTGTTTCTCAGGGTCCATCAAGCGGCGGCAGGGCTGGGTGAGCAGGCTGCTGCAGTGCTCGAGTTCTGAGATGGCATTCGGACCAGTGTGGGGACAGAGGAGGAGGTCATAAACGCTGATGAAGGGGCAGAAGTGACTGAGTGAGTGTATACACAGCACAAAGCACAATGGGAGGGATGGTGGGAGATGAGGCTGGAGAGAAAGCGGAACATTCCAGAGGGAAGAATCTTCCTGTGCCAAGGTGCACATTCAATCCCATCCTGCCAGACTCAGATTCTGCAGCCTAGTATTTTTGCAAAGTCTTTCCTGCACCGATTTAGATGAGTTCGATGGGACCAACTACGTGGAAGGCCCCCATGTGGGGATGAACAGCTGAGTCACTTGGGCTGGGTGTTGGGGAACCAGGGAGAGAAAGTCCTTGGGGAGAGAGGGGTTGAAGAGGAGGAGAGGAGACCACACTTCAGATTTAGATGGGGTGGAGGTCTAGATTCAATGACTTTTACATTTTAACTTGCATGTCACTATTACAAGTGAGTATGGTGAGGTTAAAGAGTTCAGCTTTTATCTTACTATGCTGAGTGAGCCTTGGTTTTCTTATCTTAAAAAATGGGGTCACAAGAATACCTTATGGGGTTGTGGGAGTCAAATGAGGTACATCAATCAACAGCTTGGCACAGTGTCTCAGTAGATGTGACCCCATTTACCTGCCCCTCTAAAGAAAATAAAACATCTTTTTTTTGAGACAGAGTCTCTCTCTGTCACCCAGGCTGGAGTGCAGTGGCACAATCTTGGCTCACTGCAACTTCTGCCTCCAGAGTTCAAGTGATTTTCCTGCCTCAGCCTCCTGAGTAGCTGGGATGACAGGCACCCACCACCATGCCTGGCTAATATTTTTTTACTTTTAGTAGAGACCGGGTTTTACCATGTTGGTCAGGCTGGTCTCGAACTCCTGACCTCAAGTGATCCACCCGCCTTGGCCTCCCAAAGTGCTGGGATTACAGGCATGAGCCACCACGCACAGCCAAAAG
This sequence comes from Piliocolobus tephrosceles, assembly GCF_002776525.5. NCBI lineage: Eukaryota > Metazoa > Chordata > Mammalia > Primates > Cercopithecidae > Piliocolobus > Piliocolobus tephrosceles. The sequence continues at coordinate 69,403,098 of NC_045446.1, forward strand.
GCAAAAAATATTAATGGAGCTCCTCAGAGAAACTATGTCTCTACTGCAGAGCACTGATCTCAGTTTGTAGTTATATACTTGTCAGGGTGAGGGAAGAGACCACCTTTGTTTTTATTCCTTGTGATATCCCCAAAGCTTAACATAGTGCTGGGCTCCTGGTAAATCTTCCATATGTCTTTGTCGAATAACTAAATAAATGATTAATCAGAAGTTATGTAAGGTCCAGACTCCAGCACTTTTTATTTGGAAGACCTTTGACAAGACAATTTCTCTAAGCCTCAATTCCTTTCCTGTAAAATGGAAATCATATCTACTGTGGCAGAGGGAGTTACTGCTCTTAAAATATCCATGTCTTCCCACATCTCCTGGAATCCTAGAAATCAGGCAGGACCACAGGGCTAGTTCTGGCCAATGTGTAGTGTGTCACTTCAGGAGCAAGTCATTTAAGAGTCAATGTTCAACCTTCCAGGGATTTCCTCCTCTGCTACAGAGACCAAAGTGGCCAATCATCCAGGCCAGGTCGTACCCCTAAAATAGGGCAGAGATTTCATCAGCCTGGTCCCTAAGCCACTAGGTAGAGCAAAGCTTTCCACCAACCTTCGATGGATATGTAGCATGAGAAAGAAATACACTTTTGCTAGGTTAAGCCACTTGGATTCTGGAGTTAATTTATTACTGCAGCATAACTAAACCTAACAAGACTCATATTTCTATCCTGAAAGATTGCTGGAAGAATAAGAAAAAGTGCTTGGTACCTAGTAGGTTCACAGTAGGCTTTCAATAAAGGCCACGCTCCCTCTTCCCTGGATCCTTCCTCTGCATCTTCAGCCTCCCTCAATGTGACCAGCTTTCACTTACAATTTCACTCCTCTGTTCCTTCTGTGGCTTGAAACATCATTCCACTTTTCCCATAGAACCCAGAAGTTTCCTGCTGTTTTTTTATTGCTTTTCTGCACAGCAATATGAGGAAAGGCTTCTAGAGAGCCATCTTAGCCACCAGACCTGGCCTCCAGACCACCTGCCTTCTGGGCAGCCTTCCACTCACCTCCCTGTATCCCATTCCCCACTGTGCCTCTGATCTCACTCCAGTTCAGCTCAAGATATAGCCACCAGACTCTGGGCCCTGCACCCTGGTCTCCTGTACCCAAGAATGACCTTGATTGGCATTGCTGCCTCTCTGGTCCTAGACCCACATGTGACCTCCTTGCTGCCAGCACCCCCATCACATAACTGCTGGATGCCCGATCCTTGCCCACCTTGCCCTCCCACCATGATGGCTGCCAGGTTGGTTTCCAGCAACTGTTGCCACCTACCAGTCCTACTGCATCTGCTCCAGGATAAGGCTACCTTTACTCTAGCCAGACCTCCTCTACTTTCTATGCTGCCAAGCCGCAAAAGCCTCCAACCAAAAAACATGCAAATGTTCAGAGTCTGAGATTGCATTTCTCATAAGGCCACAAATTTGCAGCTAATGATGGAAAATCAGAGCAGACAAGGGGACTGACCTGGCTCCATGTCAGCACGTTCTGAAGAGTCAGCAATGTTCGTGGGCCCTGCAGCCCTCGCTCCCAGGCCATTGGATCCTGGAGGACTGTGCGGGATCTTTTCTGTTGAAGCAGAGAACACAGATCCAACTCAGCGAGGTGGCAAGATGCCCCAATCCTTTCTCACAGACCCTCCACTCCAGCAGTCATTGCAAACACACAGCATGGGAAAATGAGGCTTGTTCCTGGTCCCACAGCAATGAAGAGAAGCAAGTGGGGTCCTAGCACCCTGCAAATCCCACACAGATGCTTCCTCTATGCAGCCTTCCTGAGAGGCTCGAATATACCTTCCTCTATTCTCCCATCTCATCTTGTGCTATGGGAGTAATGGTCTTGTCTTAAAATCATTGTTTACACACGTTTCCTTGAGTGAGCCGAACCCTGCAGGACAGAGACTGAAGATCTGCCGTTTTTACAACCCAAGCACCCGGCACAAGGCTTGTAGCAAAGTAGGAACTGAGTGTTATTTGCCCAAAGGATTGACTGCATACTGTGATAGGGGGTAGACAGGGAGTGGAGCACGGGGTTAAGGTCTAGGGTTAGTAGCCAGTGGCCCCCGTTAACAGTTCCGTCACAGATTCACCAGACAAATAAGTCACTGACCTTCTCTGAATCTTACTGTCTTGCTGCTATGGTTTGAATGTGTTCCTCAAAAGTGCTGGAACCTAAATTCCTCAGTGTGGTAGTATTGGGAGGTAGGGACTAATGGGGGTGCCTGGGTTGTGATGGCTCTGTCTTGACGAATGGATTAATGCATTCTTGTAGGAGTGCATGAGTTGTCGCAATCGTGGGTTGTTACAAAGCAAGGCTGGCCCCTCATGCTTCTCTCTTTCACATGTGCTCACTTGCCCTTCCGCTTTTTCCCTTGGGATGAAGAAGCAGGAGGCCTTTGCCAGATGCTGGCACCATGCTCTTGGACTTCTCAGCCTCCAAAACTCTGAGCTAAATGAATTTCTTTTCTTTATAAATTACCCAGTCTGTGGCATTCTGTTACAGCAGCAGAAAATGGACTAAGGCACTTGATCTATGGAATGGGTCGATCTTCCCCTAATATATCACATGGGAGTGTTGGGGTCACCTGGACAGAGGTCTTTACACAGAAGAGTTCCGGTTCCGGCCCAGCTGCTGATTGCAACCTCTGGCGAATGACTTCCCCTCTCTAAGCCTCAGTTTCCTCATTTGAAAGAAAGAAACTCTGAACTGGGAGACGTGTGAGGTCCTTTCTGGCCCTAGAATCCTATGACTATAAATTTGATTTATAGGACTCTGGGACTAAGGAGATACCTGTACAAAATAAAGGTTTTTCCAAATGAAGAAAAGAAAGTCTACCCCACTCAAAAGAAGGGTAAGGGGAGGTGCTAAGGTTTTAGGTCATTTGCTTCAGGTCATTGTAAGAGAAGGAATAGGAATTTGAACATAGGCCCTCAAAGATTCAAGGTCCCTGTACTTTTCCTGCCCCATACTGCCACACTCACCCATAAAAAATACTACAAAATGCCTTATTATACAAGAGACCCACTAGGCTAAAGATTAAGGCATAAAGGGTATACTTAGGCATAGGAGGTTAACCCCCCAAAAAGCCATTATTTGAGAAGTTCCCTGAATTCATTTTTCCCAAATAGATCTAGGATCCTAGCTAAAAAAAAATTACTGTCTATTATAAGGTGAGGAATTGCTGGTAATTCCCATGAAAAACAACATGCATTTAATTGTAAAATTTTGTTGTCTTTATCTACATTTAATATGTTTCTTTATGGCAAATTATTTTGAATAAACAGTAATTCTATTAGGCAGGAACATTCACCAGCCTCTGGCCAAGTACAGAATATCCCGTTGGTACTCTCCGGAGACTGGCTCCTGAACTACCTTCAGGGTAGAATTTTTCTTCTTTTTTTTTGTGAGACGAGGATTTTGCTCTTGTGGCCCAGGCTGGAGTGCAGTGGGATGATCTAGCTCACTGCAACCTCCGCCTCCCGGGTTCAAGTGATTCTCCAGTCACAGCCCCCTGAGTAGCTGGGATTACAGGTGCCCACCACCACAGCCAGCTAATTTTTGTATTTTTAATAGAGATGGGGTTTCGCCATGTTTGCCAGGCTGATCTCGAATTCCTGACCTCACGTGATCTGCCTGCCTCGGCCTCCCAAAGTGCTGGGATTACAGGCTTGAGCCACCATGCCTGGCCAGGGTAGGAAAATTAATGGGCACAAGTAGAGTTAACAAGAGTTTGGGAGTAAACTTAGAAAAGTCCTTATAAATCATATTATATTCATTAAGATTAAAAATAGGCAGTACACCACGCAGGATATGACTATTATTTTACACATTTCAAATAGGCAATAATGGCTATTACACCTTTAATTTTTATTACCCTGCCTTGTTCATTAGAAGTTTACCCCCCCCTCCCCTGCCACACACACACAACCCCACGCCAGGTTGCAAAGACAGCAGGAAATTGGCTTCCTTGGCTATAACAATGGGCAAGGGACAAGGTACTTTCTCTGGTGTCCCCAAGTGCCAAATGTCTGATGGCTTTTAGGACACAGAGCTGTTAGCTTTGTCCCCAAGGGTCCTGCTGGGGTCCTAGTCACGTAAGTGATATGTATGTTTGATGCTTGGATGAAACACTCAAATTTCTTTCTCAAGCCCCCTTTTTTGTGTCTGGGTTATAAAACTCCATCATCTCTCCCTTCCCCTCATAGCTTCAGGCCAAAGCTTGTGCCTTGGCTTCTCACCTGTGCCTTATGGTCCCTCCCCCTTGAAGAAGCTGCAGAGCTGCAGTTTTTACTCCTCTTCTGCCCTCATCCTTGCCAAGGCTTCAGGGAAAACCTCAACTCTTTGTCTTCAGTCTTTCAATCTGTTTATTTCCTTTTCAAATCCTGTCCCTAAATTCCCTTTTTTTCAAAGTACCTGCAGTAGGCAATACAAAGACAGTTAATGAAACTAAAATGCTCATTGGTTGCCGGAAAGGTTTTAAAAGTATTTATGTGCTAGCATTTTGTCGAGGGGAAATTGATTTAGGAAGGGATTATGGCATTATTCATTCATTCACATATTCACTCATTCATTCATATACCGAGGATTGTTGCTGGGCAGAATACAATAATGATTCTGAAGCAAATCCTGCTTTTGGGAAGCTCATAGGCTGGCAAGAAAAACAAGACATGGCCGTAGAGAACTATAATGTTTGGCAGTTTTGTAAGAGAGATGCAGACAGAAACTAATGAGTGAACAGAGGATGGAGAGATCACCATGGCTGACAAATCATGGAAGACTGCCTTGCAGCAGACTTTGTATAAGGTAGGGGACATGAAGACAGGGCAGGTACTCCACATAAGGGAGGAGAGCCATGGTAGGTAAAAGCATGACAAAGAACAAGTGTAGAGCTCAGCTTCCCAGCGTGTGTGAGCTGTGCAGAGGGGAGTGAAGGACATCACACCCAACAAGAGATGTGCGCCTCAACAGGCTGGGGAATGTGGTCATTGTTCAGTGAGTAATAGGGAGCCTCTGAGTGCTGTTGAGCAGAGATGTGACCTAACTGGAAATCTGCTCTAGGAAGATGAATGTGGCAAGCCTTGCACAATATGAACTGGAAGAGGAGTTGCCTGGGGCAGGGAGCTCCTAATTGTGTGCCAGGCATTGGGTAGGCTGTTAGGTGCTTTGATGGTATTCAGCCTTCTAAACAACTGCAGGAGGCAAGCATTATCCTTCCAGACTTGGAGATGAAGAAAGGAGACTCTGGGGAATCTAAGCTGCTGCTCCAAATCCCCTAGTGAGGAAGCAAGGGAGACAAGATCCAAACCCTATTCTTTTGCTCTCTAGGCAAGTCATAAAGCAAGCTCTAACCCTGTGCATGACACCGTGTACCTGACACAACTGTCTTTCTTCTCCCAGTGCATCTCCCGCCCGTCCACGGGTATGTGGAGCTTGATCATTTCCTGGGTTGCCTTTCAGGAAGGCCCAGGTGGAATTAAATGCAGAGTGCCTCTACTTTTGTTGGATTCCCCTAAAGTGACCACAGATCAAGGAGATAAGATGATGCCTTGAGTTAAGTCAGGTTCCAAAACAACAACACTGACTGCAGAGAATTGCAAAGGTAGCAGGAAAGCACCCTCCTCCCTGGCAAGGAGTGTTAGTTTTTGTCTTTCCCTTTTCAGCTAAGCCGTGGTACTGGGAGTAGTGGACACAGAAACCCAGGAGAAAATCTTCTGGATACCCAGGAATCTGCTGGGGCCCTGCAGAATGTCAGTGAGAAACTCAGCATTCCTGTGCTCTGGGCTGACCCCCCGTTTAGGGAAGGCAGCCCAGAGGGCTCCTAATGCACTCGGAACCGTATCATCGCACCTGCAGCCTGGAGGAGATGCCCTCCCATCAAGATGCCGGCTATTAAAACTTTGTTTAAGGAAAATAAAAAGATATCCTCATTCTAAACGTGGGACACAGTGATAAGTGTGTTCTATACTTGACAATCAAGGGTTCAGGTTTGCTGAGAGGAAGCCTGGCACAGGTAAGAGGTGGAGCTTTGGAAGCAGAGTGGGGCTGAATCACAGCTCCCCCAGTCACCAGCTGTGCAGTGTTGGCCAAACCACTTAGTTTTTTACATTTCTTTATTATTAAATAGGAATAAAAATAATGGACTAGAGAGAATAAGTACCTGACCCTTAGTACATACATAATAATGTAGAATAATTTCTTCCAGTCTTAAATGTTCAACATCATGGGCATTGCTTTCTCAGGGAGGTAGCTTTCCTCCTCACAAATTTACCAATTGAAGAAATGGATTTTTGGAGAAAAAATGCCAAAACTACAGCAAACTATTCATATCTTTGAGCTAGCTCTTATGACCAGTGTCTTATAATTATTCATCTTTACAACTTTCTTTTCCACCAGACTGGGAGCTCCTTGAAAACAGTGACCACTGTGTCTTCAATTCTCAGCACATAGTTTTGTCTCTTTCTACCTCAGCTACCTTATTTTGAGATCTGTATAAACTACAGAGTCTGTAGTTCTGGGATTTTTATGGTCCCAGCCTGGTTTGAAGAGTGACTTTAAGCAACACCTTTAGGAGCACATCCAATATTCTGAAAACCGTCTCATTATCACGTAAATTATTAGCACAAAATACTTCACCTTTTTACTCGGCTAAGAGCTTTGGTTTCTGATCCAAGCTGATTATATGTGCCAACATTTTCAATAACATCTTAATAACGCCAATCCTCCCAGGCATCTGGACAGAATCAGACCAGGTGGAGAGATCCACAGTTCAAAGGCATCCTGAAGGGGCATGTCACGGGGGAAAGAAATGAAGCATCAAAACTGGATTCAAATCCTGTCTGTGCAGTTGGGACAAGCCAGCATAGTGCCCGGGATCAGGATAATTGCTCAGTAAAGGTTAATACGCTTCTCCTGACTCCTGAGAAAAGTAAAGCCATAAAACTTGTTGCAAGTAAACAGGGAGAGAAGATCCACCACATTCCTGAGTCCATTTAGAATATGGATTTTTTTAAAGCCTTTCTAAGGACTGGATGAAGCAGGTTATTTCATTTTAATTATGGTAGCTGCAGCTGCTGCTTGTGGACTCAAAGACCAATTTTCACATTAAAAAGAAAAAAAAACACATACACACCCACACACAAACTCACCAAGAAACTTCACTGCATACACAGAACAGCATCTCCTTCAGAGAGCACGCCAGTGAGGTGGAAAAATCTGGAATGGCCTGCTCTAGACACTCAGAGCCAGGTGGAAATCCCTGTGCGTGCTCACCCCCGCCTCCCCTCCCACCTTGCCTCCTCTCTGTCCTGAACGTCAAAGAGCAGCTCGTGAGCCACACAGCGTAATGGAATGTTTTGCAGTGAGCAGCTGCATATTTTTAACACACACAAGGGGAAATAAAGGCAGCAGATGGTTTTATGTAATCTTCCTATGAATTTTTAACTGAGAGTCCTCATTCATGAAGACCTGAAAAGATTTTATTTTTTCTTTTTTTACAGGTCCTCTGTGGGTCAAGCCAGCCAGCTCTGGACATGCCCTGGTAAGGCTGTGTGTATTTGCCTCTGCCAGGGCAGGGAAGCTGGGAGAAGCCTGCTTGCCTTCTTCTGGCCTGGTTTCCACTTGGTGTTCTTTCTTGTGGTTCTTTCTCTGTAAACACACAAGTGGTTCTCAACGTTTTCAGCGTTCATAATGGAAAACTCATAGCAAACTCATGAATCCTTCAGAGGCATAGGTGTGCTGTGAAAATCTGAACCAAGTGTAGTCTTATGTTTGAAATGACTGAGGATCTGTGCTGTGGCAGGGACGTCTGTCAGAGAGATGGTCAAGGGGAACAGATGGGGCAGATGTACCAGTGTAAGAGAAAAGATAACAGTTCCCACTTATAAGTGAGAACATGCAGTGTTTGGTTTTCTGTTCTTGTTAGTTTGCTGAGGATAATGGCTTCCAGCTCCATCCATGTTCCTGTAAAGGACATGATCTCATTCCTTTTGTATGGCTGCATAGTATTCCATGGTGTATATGTACAACATTTTTTTTTATCCAGTCTATCATTGATAGGTATTTGGGTTGGTTCCGTGTCTTTGCTATTGTGAATAGTGCTGCAGTAAACATACGTGTGTGTGTATCTTTATAACAGAATGATTTGTATTCCTTTGGGTATATACTCAATAACGGAATTGTTGGTTCAAATGGCATTTCTGGTTCTAGATCCTTGAGGAATTGCCACACTGTCTTCCACAATGGTTGAACCAAGTTACATTCCCACCAACAATGTAAAAACATTCCTATTTCTCCACGGCCTCGCCAGCATCTGTTGTTCTTGACGTTTTAATAACTACCATCTGACTGGTGTGAGATGGTATCTCATTGGGGTTTTGATTTGCATTTCTCTAATGATCAGTGATGTTGAGCTTTTTTTATATGTTTGCTGGCCACATAAATGTCTTCTTTTGAGAAGTGTGTGTTCATGTCCTTTGTCCACTTTTTGATAGAGTTGCTTGGTTTTTTCTTGTAAATTTGTTTAAGTTCCTTGTAGATTCTGGATATTAGACTTTTCTCACATAGGTGGATTGGGAGCTGAACAATAAGAACACATGAACACAGGGAGGGGAACAACATACATTGGGGCCTGTCAGGGGGTTTGGGGAGGGAGACCATCAGGATAAACAGCTAATACACGTGGGGATTAACACCTAGGTGATGGGTTGACAGGTGCAGCAAACCACCATGGCACACATCTACCTGTGTAACAAACCTGCACATCCTGCACATGTATCCCAGAACTTAAGTAAAATTTAATATAGAAAAAAAGGATACCGGGCTCTCATTTGAAAAAGATCATGTGTTTAGAGGATATGCAAGAACTGCCTGTAAAAATGGCCTAACAGGAAGCACTGGCAGGGGAGAAAATAGTTCTCAAATAGCCATAAGTGCTAAAAAGCAGCCTGATGAAGTTTATGGTGTCTGTGGAGAGTTTTTTCAATTTTCTGAAACTTGCTTTTATTTAACCAATGTCCACCTTTAACCCCTTCAAGCACATCATCAAAGATTCTGGGATTTAAAAGTGCAGGATAAACACACACTCTAGTTCTCAATGACTGGAGTTGTCCCAGACCTCTGGGCCTCTGCTCTGCTGTGTCCTCAGCCTGCAAAGCCTTCTCTTCTTCCAAAGCCACTAGACCCTCTTTTATCTATCCTTCAAGAGCCAGTGCAGACACAAACACTTCCGTGAAGCCATCTCTGTTGCGCCCAGCAAACCCAACTGTACTCCCATGCCAAAGAGTCTCCAGGCTAGATGATTCCACCACTAAGTCCCAGGGGTGACCTGAGCTCTGCCTAGGTCTAGTGCTCTTTGATTTCTTCCTACATATTATACTGTCAGTGATATTTCTAAAATGCAAACCTGACCCTCCTGTTCCTTGTTCAAAGCCCTTATTGCTCCCCTATTGTCACTGGGGAGAAGAAATCCAAACTCTCCCGTATATCAAGCAGTTCTTTTCACTGTCCAGCCTGGCCACCTTTCCAGCCCAGTCCCTGGCCATTGTCACCCCAGACCCTGAATGCTTCAGCTAAACCACAGTGTTTTTCACAATGAAAAGGAAAAACACACACATACACACACATATACACACCCACACACAAACTCACCGAGAAACCTCACTGCATACACAGAACAGCATCTCCTTCAGAGAGCATGTCAGTGAGGTGGAAAAATCTAGAATGCCCTGCTCTAGACACTCAGAGCCAGGTCACTCTGTCTTCCATGGCTTCCATGGCTCTTCCCTTGGCCTAGGATGCCCCTTGTCCACTAGTTTCCCTGGGCAGCACCCCGTCATATTCTGGTGAAGCATCTCCCCTCTCCTGGGAACCTTTTTCCCACTGCTCCCACCATGTGAGTTGTGACAGTCATAGGTGCTGTGTGTCAATTATTTCTGGCTCTCTACTTTCCAGGTACACGGTGAGAATGTCCACCCTGATAGGGCCATGCCACTAACTGTGGTGTGAATTGTGAGTAGAAGTGTACCGCTTTCAGGTGTTAAGATTTAACTGCCAATACAAGACCCTCCAGAGCTCTCTCAGCACGGTTGGGATGGCTTGTCAGTCTGGGTCCCCAGGGACTACGATGAGCAGAAAGCCCTCTCCTCTCACCATCTCGATTGCCCACAGACGATGTGGAGTATAAGACAGGATGAACCCCTTGTTGCTATCAATTCTCTATGATTTAGAGGATGATGTGCACCCAGCGTGAACTGGCTGATCTGACAGATTCATGGGTCCCATGACAATTGTCACGGTCTTAAACAATCCTGCCTCACTGGCTGTCATTGATTGGTTCAGGGCTGGGCACCTTAACAAGGCCAAGTTAGTCATTGTTCCAGACCCCATTTCTTCCCTTGAGGAGACCAGAACCTGATCAAACATGAACCAATTAGAATTCTTCCCTGGGATTTCTGAAATCAATAAATGAAGAAGGAATGTAGTATCTAGTAGTGCAAATTGTAAGATGCAAAAACTGAGAGCTGTTGTGGACCATGTGGGTGTTATGGGTTGAATTGTATCCTCAAAAAAGAAAATATGCTGGAGTCCAAACCCCCAGTACTGCAGAATGGGGCCTTATTTGGAGATAAGGTCTTTATAGAGGCAACCAAGTTAAAATGAGGTCATGAGGGCAGGCCCTAATCTAATATGACTAGTGTCCTTATAAAAAGGGGGAAATTGGCCAGGTGGGGTGGCTCACGTCTGTAATCCCAGCACTTTGGGAGGCCAAGGCGGGTGGATCACTTGAGGTCTGGAGTTGGAGACCTAGCCAACATGGTGAAACCCCGCCTCTACTGAAAATATAAAAATTAGCCGGGCGTGGTGGCGCATGCCTGTAATCTCAGCTACTTGGGAGACTGAGACAGGAGAATCGCTTGAACCAGGAAGGTGGAGGATGCAGTGAGCAAAGATTGCGCCATTGCACTCCAGCCTGGGAAACAAGAGCCAGACCCTGTCTAAAAAAATAGCGGGGTGGGGTGCGGAATTGGGACACAGAGACAGATATACACACAGGGACAATCCCAGGTGAAGATGGGATTCACACTGTCCCGAGCCAAAGAACCAGGAGAAAGAAAAGGCCGGGACAGATTCTTCCCTGGCACCTTCAGAGGAGCACGGTCCTGCTGACACCTTGATCTCACACTTAAAAGCTTCCAGAACTATGAGACAATACGTTTCTACTGTTTAAGCCACTCAGTTTGTAGCACTTTGTTACATCAGCCCTAGGAAATCCATAGAGTGAGGAAAGCAGGTCTGCAGTGAGAGAAGGAAGCTTACATGCCTAAGAAAAGCAGACTGGAGCAGCAGAAAGGGTCAGAAAAAACTCTAAACAGAATTAGAGTTCCAATCACAATTCTCCTGCATCTCTGCCTTTTTTCTGGCTGGAGGGTTCATCTGCTTCTTGGATTCTTGAGATGGTATTATGTCCTGCTTTTTTTGAGACTGGGTCTCCCATGACTCCCAGACTGGAGTGTGGTGCCATAATCTTAGCTCACTGCAGCCTCTGCCTCCTGGGGCTCAAGCAATTCTCCCACCTCAGCCTCCTGAGTAGCTGGTGTGCACCACCATGCTGACTACTTTTTTTGTAAGTTTAGTAGAGATGAGGTCTCTACTAAAGACCAGAGGCACGCACCACCATGCTGGCTATTTTTTTGTATTTTTAGTAGAGATGAGGTCTCGCACATTGCCCAGGCTGGTCTCGAACTCCTGAGCTCAAGCAATCCACCTGTCTCAGCCTCCCAATGTGCTAGGACTACAGGCGTGAGCCACCATGCTCAGTCCTTTCTGTTTGGAGTATGATGGTTTGGAGGGATGATGGTTCTGTCACTTCAAGCCAAGAATCCTAATGAACATTTTTATAATATTTAATAATGATCATGCTCATCATCTTAAAGTTCTGAAAATGAGTAATATGAATGGATCCAGGTAATGGTGAATTGACCAGACTGGTAGCTGACAGACAAGCAGGCCCACTGCTTCTAAATGCTGCCCAAACATGTCCCCAGAAGACAGAGACAGGGTCCCTCCTGTCTGGCTGCAACAGCCTTCATACATTCACACAGTTTGATCCTCCTGGTGTTTTCTTTAATCTGGTAACAGCCAGAATAAAATCTGAAAAAGATTTTCTTCTGCACAGTTATGCCTTTCTTCCCAATCCAAACACAACTGCATGCCTGGCCCCTTGAAATGCTCCAAAACAAAACAAGAAAGCTCAGCCAAATCCCTCATCGTGTTTTATGTTATTTTCTTGGCTGTACAAACTTAGGAACCCTTTGTTTCTTCTGCTCTGTCCCTAGACTTTTTCTTTCCACATTTGCCTCTGTCCAGAGCTGCTGTACCAGCAGCAAGGGCTCCCAGCTAACAGAGGGGGAGAGGGGCACTCTGAGGGAAGGCAAGCTGGAACTGATTAACCATCTCAGACCTGAGCCGAAGGTCCCCTGAAGCAATTTACCAGCCTCCTGCAATAACCATTGAACACAGGCCCTCACGGGCAGAATGTGGCTGGATAATGGGGTATAGATTATGGGTTTGGTCTTGCAGAGCAGAAGATCATTGTTCAAAGTACACTTGAGCCTCTGGGACAGCCACCATAGCATGAATGAACTGTAAAAGGCAACATCCTAGCTCTTCTCTGAAGGACTAGGGACAGCGATGATACTCCTGAGCAAGATTTGATGACTACAGTGTTGTAGAGTTCACTCCCTCCCCGAAGTAAAAGAGGCTCTTGATTTTTCCTCATTTATTCTATCCAGGAGATCTTATAAAACATGATGACTTTATCAAGCTGCCAGCTGTCTGATCAGAGAAATTAGAAAAGAGCAGGAGTTTTCTAGAACAGGTGGGGGCCAACTAAAGTGGGTGGGTGGGAGTGGGCAGGCTGAATGGATGCTGCGCCAGTCACTTGTGTATTTGCTCCCAGATCCACTCCCCATGCTGGTCTGCTCTGTTGTGTTCTGCAAGGAGCTACATTTCTCAGGTTCCCTTGCCGACTGGCTTCTGGGGAGGTCGGGCTGAAGAAAGTCCCTGGCAGAAGATTGGAGATGAGAAGACAGCAGCCAGGGTATCTTCACCTTTTGCTTTGTCTTTGACAACATCCCTAGCAGTGGCCACATAACCCCCGTGGCTTCAGGTCCCGAGAGTCACCCTACAAAATGATTCTAGCTCCTGCTGGATTTCTGCAGCTTCTGGGATCTGGAACTATCATCTCCTCTCTTTGCCCCTCCAGCCTAGGTGTGGTAGTCATTGCCGTCATTGGTGATTTCTGGGCTGAAACGTGTACTGTTTAGCTTCTTAGCTGTTTTGTCAACTGTTTGACCAATTCTTTACATTAAACTCTCTCAATGGAAAGGTCGAGAGTGGTTTCTGTCTTCCTGCCTAAACTCTGACTGATAGAGGTGCTGAGAAAGACTCTGCAGGCAGGAGCGTCACTCTGTGACCTCGAGGACAGTGAATGTGCAAAGATTCTCAGTGTTGGGCTGGGATAAAGAGCCCCTTACAGCACTGACCGCTGCAGTGAAGCCCAAGAGGGAAGAGTGATAGGTGGGGCCCCTGGGAGACTGGGGAGTCAGCCCTGGAAGGAGAAATGGGGGAACACAAAAGCAGGTTTTTGCTTCTTTCTCCCATAAGTCCAGTCAGCTTGCATGGACTTTTTTTGCTGTCGGCTGATAAACAAATGTGGGAGAGGCCATCAGCAAGTCAGTGAATGCCAAGGAGACTGGCTGCGACACCTCAGAAAGCTTTGTCAGCTTAGAGTGTCTCGAGGCACTGCAAGAAAGCTGGAGTCTAACGAAACTGAGGCAGACCAGAAAGACACCTGTCAGTAGATTGGTGGAACACTGACATCTTAATGGGATGTGACTTTCTTTGGTCATGTCTGTGTAGATACCTACAACTGTAGAGGGTAGCATTGTCCTTCTAAACCCAGTGGGTGGGGAAAATCATTCTTTATTGAGAGAAGAGGGGGTCAGGAATACAATGAGAAGACATTTTAGTGACTGCTGAGAGACAGGGCATCCTTTGTCAGTGAGAAAGAATTTGGATGTGAAAAAAAGTATCTATAAACAGACCGACACAGGCTGGGACTGAGAAAGAGACAAGGGCAAAACAAAGCCCACTAGAAATGAAGGGACAAAGACTTGCAAGCTCTCCATGCACCAGGCCCCTCGGGTGGTGGGCCAGCTTCCCAGCCCAGGTCAGCTTCCCACTGTCAGAACAGGGCACTCTGGAATCCCAGAGCCAGGACACATTTGCTTTTTGCTTCTGCTCAGACCCTTGTCACAGGTGGCCTTTTATTTACTGACCCAAGTGTCCCAGACCAATGTCTCCCACAGGAACTGAAAGGACCACCAGGTGCAGAACAGCAGGGCTGTTAATGAACTGTCGCATGCCTCACCTCCCAGGAAACCTCTCTTGGTTCCAGGGAGGAAACCAATGCCGAGACTCCAGTGCAGACTTGGTTGCCACCTCACCATCCCCACCCACCTTCTCAGACCTCACGTGCCCACCCACGCAGACACACGTGCTTATTTCTACCTTGGTGAAGCTGAACACATTTGCCAGGGGAGAAGCCAAGTTGGAAAACAAAGGGTCCTTTCTAGAGATGAAAAAAAAAAAAACAAGAAAATTTGGAGGTTACATATGTTCCCCCACTTCATTTTTTTCCAACTTAAAAAAAGTCTGTTTTTTAATAAAAATTTTAAACCAGTTATAGATTATAGAAAAATCACGATGATAGCACAGACCTGCTATACCCAACACCTAGTTTTCCCCATATTAACACCTTACATTAGTATGCTTCATTGGTAATAATGAATGAACCAATATTGAAACATTATTATTAACTGAAGTCCATAATTTATTCAGATTTCTTTAGTTTTTCCCTAATATCTTTTTCTGCTCCGGAATCCCATGCGGGACACATTACATTTAGTTATCATGTGTCCTTAGGCTCCTCTTGGCTATGGCAATTTTTTAGATGTTCCTTGTTTTTGATGACCTTGACCGTTTGAGTACTGGAAAGGTTTTTGTAGGATGCTCCACTATTGGAATTTGTCTAATGTTCTTCTCATGATAAGACTGGGGTTGTGAACTATTGGGATGAACCGTCCCTTACATTTTTAACCATTTTTTGGTTGCAGAAGCCATGGCTGTACTCCTACTGGGCCCCTGGCCAGAAGCTCAGGGAGCAGCCTTGGTAGACGGGTTCTGCTGTCCCGGCAGCATCTACGCAGTCTCTGCTAGCTTCCACCCTCAGAAGACCACAAAGCCCTCATAGTCTGGCCACAACCGACTTCTCCAGCATCAAGTCCTGAATTTTCTTTCTCTTTTATCTTCCACACCAGATTTGCCTGCAGTTTTCCAAACATGCTCATATCCTTTCGTAGCTTCATGTCCATACTTTTGCTGTTTCTTCTGCCAAAAATGCCATTCCTCCCTTTGGCTAACTTAAAACTCCACTCAGAAGTCAAAGC
This sequence comes from Piliocolobus tephrosceles, assembly GCF_002776525.5. Classification (NCBI taxonomy): domain Eukaryota; kingdom Metazoa; phylum Chordata; class Mammalia; order Primates; family Cercopithecidae; genus Piliocolobus; species Piliocolobus tephrosceles. The sequence continues at coordinate 69,418,642 of NC_045446.1, forward strand.
CTAGCACAAAAAAGCCTCCTCTTGGGAGTCTTCTCTGATCTACCACTCCAAACGTAATTGAATCCTGTCTTCTCTGTGCAACGTTGCACATTCCTGTCTATTCTTAACCACCCTGCTTACCACCCCCACCCTTCAGCATTGGACATTATATGTTCATTAACTTGTTTATTGTTTGTCTCTTCCGCCAGAAAAGAAGCTTCATGATATTGGTCTGTTATGTTTATTGCTACGTTGAAAGGACAGTGCTTGACACACAGCAGGTACTCAGTTATTTAATACGTGCTGAATGAATAAGTGATACTGCTGAAGCATTTCCTACACTTTTTTTTTTTTTTTTTAAGAGACAAAGTCTTGCTCTGTCATCCAGGCTGGAGTGTAGTGGTGTGATCACAGCTCGCTGCAGCCTGCAATTCCTGGGCTCAAGCGATCCTCCTGCCTTAGCCTCCCAAGTAGCTGCAACTACAGGTGCATACCACCATGCTTCGCTAATTTTTTTTTTTTTTTTCCTTGTAGAGATGGCGTCTTGCTACATTTCCCAGGCTGGTTCTACATCCTTTACAGTTATTTGGGCATGCATCTGTTTCTTCAGGTAGATTATGAACTTCTCAAGGACCAGTTATAGAGCCTGTTTAATGAGGGAAGGCTTGACAAAGAAGCTGGCATTTTAGCCACACCTCGAAGACCATTTCAGGACACGCTGGTCATCCTTAGCCACTGTTCCTTCTTTCAGGACATCACCCCACACTCTCTGGAGGAGTTATCTCCATGTGGCTGGAAGAGACATATGGTGTATTATGCAAGGTCTTCTCCAAAAGTTTAGAATCTACGAGCTTCAAAGCTGTGGCAAGGCCCCTGTCTTTCTAGACTAGACTTCTGACCTTGAACACTGCCCCTGCTCTATTACTGAGCGGTCGGGGCCATCTCCAAGAACGGTCGCCAATAAGTAATTTGATAAGGCAGAAACAGCAGCAGCTCTGAAACCCAAGGAATGGGCTCCAGCCTCTGCCTGTGACTAGCTTGGGAACGACGGACAACCTCTCTGAGCCTTAGTTCCTTCACCAGATAATGGAAATAATATTAATACTTACAATGCTATTAGAGGCTTACTGTGAGGACCTACTGAAAAACAAATAGCAAATCACTTTATAAAAGTAAAGTGTGATCTAAGGCATTTTTTACTGTCAGCATCAGCAAGTATCCCAGGCCTCATGTTTTCTGAGCCCTGTGACATTCAGCCAATGACAATGGAGACAGGCAGTGGGCAGGGAGATGAGAGCTACCAGGTAGAGCTTTAAAGGCAAGTTACTGGGCCTTTGGACTAAGATCAAAACCGAGTGTGTAATACACACATATAAGCCAACCACATGTTTATGGTACAATAGATTTGTCTTCTGGCTGCCTCACAAGAGCCCTCAGGCTGAGGGCTGCAACGCCAGTCCGCCTTGGATGTGTCTTTCAGCCCACCAGACTCACTGGGGTTGGGGAAAAGGTATGTGTTGCCTGGGGAAACCCACTTCCAACCCTGGCTGGGGATTCTGCATGCTGATTATATAACTTAACAAAAATGGAAATTAATTTTTATAATTCTGCATAACATAAAAGAAAGAAAATAAAGTAAAAGGGACATGGAACTGGAAAAATATGTGTAGCATGGAAGATAGAAGAGGGTTAATAGTCATTCAATAAAGATCTGTTGCAAATTGATGAGGGAAAAAATTCAGGACCACAGCAAATAAATTGCAACCAGATATGGCTGGGTTACTCAAGAAGTATGTTAAGTGGATGCACACATGGAAAAAATGTTCAGTTTCTCTAGTAATCAAAGAAATACAAATTAGAGCAAAAATAAAATACCATTACATCTAAATTAGTAACCTTTTTTATGTATTTAAAGGGCTGAGATGGTGGGGAAAGGTCACTGTATATTGAAGGCAGTCATTGAAGAGTACTTACTTATCACCTATTATGTACCAGCCATGACTTCAGGCATTCTGGATAAAATAATCAGACATGATCCTTAGCAGCAGGGGGCGTACATCCAGGGCATCTACTTTCTGGCTGCGTGACCTCAGCCAAGTTATTCAACATCTCTACACTTCCGATGTCCTTATCTATCAAATACAGATCATGATACCTACCCTCAGAGCAGTTGTGGCAATTTGTGACAATTATAAATCTTCTTCACCTGCTAACTTATTTGATTCACCCAGCTCTGAAACCTAAGTTAGGCAGGCAGCATTAGCCCTGAGTGCAACTGAATGTGAAAACAAATACTCCAAGAGGGGGCCAGGTGTGGTGGCTCATGCCTCATAATCCCATCACTTTGGGAGGCTGAGGCAGGGAGATCACTTGAGGTCAGGAGTTCAAGACCAGCCTGGCCAACATGGTGAAACCCTGTCTCTACTAAAAATAGAAAAATTAGCCAGGCGTGGTAGCACACTCTTTTAATCCCAGCTACTTGGGAAGCTGAGGCAGGAGAATTGCTTGAACCCTGGAGGTGGACATTGCAGTGAGCCAAGATCATACCACTGCACTCCAGTTTGAGTGACAGGGTGAGACTCTGTCTGAAAAATAAAAGAAAAAGCAAACAAAACAAAACAAACAAAAATACATACAAAATCTCAATACTCCAAGAGGGGAAGTTACTGGTCCAAGGTCATAGAGCCAAGGGTTCCAACCCGGTTCTTCACAGTTCTGGGTCATGCTTTCTGTGGAGTCAGTAACGTGTAAGGGGCCCTGAAGTGAAGCTGGTGAGGACTGTTTCAGATAGTACAGAGGCTAGCAGGAGGCATGAAGAAACAGCAGGTTAAGGCCAAGAGAGCATGATGGGACAGAGTCTTCAGGTGCAGAAACCGTGCGTGGGCAGCCCCAGCCTGTGCCCCTCCTTTTCCTTACTTCCAAACCCAACATGCACTGACCCCATCTGCATTCAGCAGTGACCACGAGTGAGTTTTCCATTTCTTTGACAGATGATTAGAAAAGCACAAGGTGGCAGCTGGCCCGTTTATGATCTGCTCCTACCAGGTACTCCAGGATGATGGGCAGATGTGGTGAGGCAGGAGCTGCTGAGTGCATCCCAAAGCAATTCGCCATTCACACACTCAACAGGCACCAGTCCAGTGAATTGTGCTAATATTTAAGACACATGGTGTCCAGAACAGTGGGAGAATATAAAGGAATTTCTCCAAGGGTGATTCGGAACTCTTGTGGGTGAGCAATGTATGGGAGAATAAAATTGCTGTTTGGGTAGATCCTCAGTCAGCCAGAAAAGGAGGTGAATCAGTGATCTGGTTGGAGGCTGGAACCTGGGCAAAAGCTCACCAGGACACCCAAGTGAGGTCAGGAGAGTGGAGTGGTTTAGGGCTCCCTGCCCATGGCACTCCCTTGGTTAAAACTCTCTGGGGTGTACCATTGCCAACAAGTGAAATTCCAGATTCACAGCACAAAGAACTTCATGGTTTGGTCTCTGCCTTCTCAGGAACCACCCTTCCCTCTAGCCTTGTTGGGCATTTTTAGCTCTCCACATGGGCAATGCAGGGTCAAGCCTTTGTATATGCACAGTTGCCCTGACCCCATGCCAGCCCCTCTAGAAGCCTCCACTGAGGTTGCCAGACTGAGTTAGACACCATGCCTTGGGTTTCCCTTTCCAAACAATGTTATTTACTTACTTATCTCTCTCCACCACTACAGACTGGTCTATTTCTGATCTAGCTCTGCATCCCAAGTCTAGCATGAACTCTGACACACAGCAAATATGCATATATTCAGTAAACATGTATTGGACAGATGGAAGGTTGGGTGGCTGGTTGGATGGTTAAAGTAAATGTTTGACAAAGCTCATCCATAATTATACAGAAGATGGGGACAGAAAGGGAGCTATGAAGACCAGTGAGAAGGCTGCTGCAAAGGTCTAGACTGTGGAAGAGGCAGGGGGATGGAAAGGAGGAAGGGACTTGAGTGAGGATGGTAGACGAACTTAATAAAACCTGGTGAGTGATGGCACAGAAAGGGTGAGAGATCTGTGCCTGAGGCTGACCCCTGGTTTCCAGATGGAGCAGAATGTGAGGCATTTAGGCAAGACAGGGAGACAGGGACCCAGGTATTAGCACTTCATATTGGTGGGAAGGTTGGGGGGTGCTGTGAATGGGGAGAGGAGATCACCAGTTGGGGTTTTATCAGGTAGAAGCAGGCCTGTGGGCCAGTAGAGCCCTGGTACGTATTCCTACCCCACCTCCAGGTGGCCCTTTGTGAACTTTCAGTGGGCAAACCTTGGTTAAGATGGCTCAGAAATAGAGTTTACATGATTCCAGCAAATAGAAGGCTCTTCTGACTCAGCCAGGGTCTGGATCCTTCCAATGAGCAAAAGGGAGAGACCCTTTCAAGAGGTTGTACTGAGGGGTGGCATCCCTGAACTCACCTCCCACATGGCTGTGCCAGGGGAAGCAGTTACCGCTGCAGTGTGATGGATCCCAAGGGAGGCTGTTCAATGGAGTGCAAAGAGCACAGAGTTTGGACTCAGGCAGACCCGGGGTCAAATATAGGGTTTGCTACTCAACAGCCAACTAGCCTCGGGCAAGTCCCTTCACTTCTCTGAGACTTGTTTCCATATCTGTAAAATGAGGGCAATAAAATCCACTTTGTACTCTAAAAGTTAATTGAAATAAGCTTGCATATGCCTGGCACTTTCTGCCCTTTGACCTTCTTTTCCTCTGAACGCTTCATTCATCATTTGAACAATGGGGATAAAATTGCTATAAAGAAGCCTGTCAAGTACTTACTGGGTATTTGATACGTGCTGGGCACCCTGAAAGCTGGCGAAAAAGCTAAGGGAAGGTTTGTCCCTCAATGGACTTGAAATGATGAGTGATATTGGCATGCATTACCTGTATAGGCATGTGCATCTTATGTTAGTTCTTACTGGCTAAGAGGCCTCGGGCAATTCACTGCATGGGGCTGAGCTCAATTTCTCCATTAGCTCACAAAGGGCCTGTTAACTTCTGTACCAAGGGCTGCCCTCAGGCTGGGATGAGATCACTTACGGGAAAGCATGGTGGGTGGAGGGTGAGGGCAAAGAAATGCTCAGGGAAGGTCCCATGTGCTCCCTTCTTCCACCTCTGCAGAGTGGCTTTCCTGGGAGTTCTCAGAGGCTCCTTTCTGCTTTCTCATTTAAACACTTAATGGGTTTCACCCTTTTAAGTGACACCTGCTGGAACTGTAATTGTGCACATAATGGCTACGTGGGAATAGAGGTGAGTTTATTTCCCAACGCTAGTGCTTCCCTAAGGAAAAGAACCAGTGCCCCCATGAATACGTTGCCTGTGTCTTTGGAGTGGGGCCCTCAGTGGGCCTTACCCCTGGATGCAGAGCAGCTGGCCTGGGGGGTCTGGCAAGGAAAGAAGAAAATACCTACCGAAGCACTGAACTTTCCAGAAACCAAATATCTGGCATTGGGCTCAGTGAAGCCACAGGGTCTTGTTAAAATACCGAGAGGGGAAGACTAAAAATCCCATCAGAAGTCTCCCTGACTGGCCGGGCACGATGACTCACGCCTGTAATCCCAGAACTTTGGGAGGCTGAGGCGGGTGGATCATGAGGTCAGGAGATCGAGACCCTCCTGGCTAACATGGTGAAACCCTGTCTCTACTAAACTACAAAAAATTAGCGGGTGTGATGGCGGGTGCCTGTAATCCCAGCTACTCGGGAGGCTGAGGCAGGAGAATCGCTTGAACCTGGGAGGCAGAGGTTGCAGTGAGCCAAGATATCATGCCACTGCACTCTAGCTTGGGTGACAAGGTGAGACTGCATCTCCAAAAAAAAAAAGAAGTCTCCCTGACGAGCATTTCAATTAAACTCTGAGACACAGGGTGGCCCCCCCGTAGAGTACAAAGTGAGAGATGCAGGGTTGAGACCTGGGACGGATGAAGTTCCTGCTGCTCTCTTCCCTAGTCATGCGGCCTGACACAGGGGAGGTGCTCAAGACAGGGACGCTAGGACCTTTGTAATAACACTAATGATAATAGTTAGCGTTGTCGGTAAGACTCTTGTTAATGATTGATCAAATGGAACTCAGGACAGGAAAGTTTCGGAAGGCAGAAAAATGGGAACTAAAAGCTGGACTGGGGACAAGGAAACGGGCCTTAGTGCCAGCCTCCACATAGCTATAAATACATCAATATATGACTATAAATAGTTATACAGGTGCATAAATGCATTTTGAGCTTTTCAGGTTCAAAAACTGATCACTGGTCTGTGTCTCTGTGGAAACGACTCTTTTCCTCATAACGAACACTCCCTCCTCCAGATGCTCTTTCCCTCCTTTCTTTGAGCTTTCCTAGATTTATCTGAACTCTGGTAAGAATGAGGACTTTTTTTTTTTTTTAGTTGAACTTGTTTGCTTGTTTAGATGGATTCCTTTGTGCCCTGATGCCTGAGGTTCAAGCTCCTCCTTCTCTGCATTCATACAACACAGAGGAGAAAGCCACTGCTGCCCTGTAAGCAATGTGCTCGTCTTCCAAAAGTGTCTGCATTTCTGTTTTCGGGAGACTTGATTCCTATAGGAAGGATACTCAGGGTTCACAGTCCCTGGCCTACATGGTACTCATTTGGGGAGTGAGAGACCTCTGATGCTGCCATGAAACCTCCGTTACCTGATACTGTGTGGAACAAAGGTGTATAATCAATAATAACACAGAATACACAAGTCCCCAGATTTCCATGTCTCAGTTCTGTAGCACACATTGTAAAGGGAAAATGCACCTTGTTATTTGTGGAAATCCTTCAGAAGCCTGTTTGAGACATTTCTGCCTTCAAGTTGAAGTCTCCTGAATGCAATCTAAACTTTCCTTGATGGCTAAGGATCACGCACAGCTATTCTTTTTACTGTGCTCTATTACACTGATGCCCTTTGTGACTACCTTCTGCGGCGTTATTTGCTCCTAAATGAAATGGCCCCGGCATCATTTCATGCTTCTGAAGTTTCTGCGCTTTCTCTTTCTCGCCTGTGATCTTCTCCCTGACTGTCAGCACTCCAGTATCACTTTGTGCTCCCTTTGTTGTGCTTGTGTCGGACCGTGAGCGAGCCCTTGGAACACAACTCTACAGCAGGACTTGGCTCACTGGATTCTCATTATCTGGCCACATCTGCGGCAGATACCAAATACCGGCTTTCTCAACACCCACTTCAACCTCCTTCCAGTGTGCTTTCTTTTCCACAAGGCTAGACAGCTGGAAACAATACACTGACTCCCTTGCGGCAAGACCCAAGTTCTATGGAGCAAATGCACCCACAGGATTGTAGAGGGCAGATGTTGTTACAGGAGGTGGTGACTATGCTGGGGTGCATTGGATCTTCCCACCCGCACAGTGGTGGAGGTGTTTGTTTATCTGGACAGCTGTGGTGTAGGCTCTGCTGTCTAGTTCCTGGAATGTTGAGTCCCAAGGAGTGAGACAAAGGGGATTCCATTAAAAGAGCCCTATGCCATGCCAGGTACTTCTCTGGTTCTCTGGCAGCCAAGCTTGAGTCCCTGGCATTCCTGAAAGCTTTGCAGGCCACCTAATATCCTGTATTAAATCCTTTTCTGTTTAAACTAGACAGAATAGATTCTGTTGTCTGAAACTAAGAACCTTGACTGAGCCAACACCCGTCTACCCCAAAACTGTAAACTCCTTAAAGAGAAGAGATTTTTTATACGTCTTTATCTCCCCTATGCCTCAAACATACTTTGTGCCTTAAAGATCTGTACTGACTGGATGACTCACCACTGCCCTGATGCACTGCTGCAGTTCTGCTAATGCCTGGGAAATCAGATCACCTGGCTTATTGAACTCCAGTATAAAGTAAGCATAGGGCCTGGCATGGTGGCTCAGGCCTATAATCCCAGCACGTTGGGAGGCCAAGGTGGGCAGATCACCTGAGGTCAGGAGTTTGAGACCAGCCTGGCCTACATGGTAAAACCCCATCTCTACTAAAAATACAAACATTAGCCAGGTGTGGTGGCGGGTGCCTGTAATCCCAGCTACTTGGGAGGCTGAGGCAGGAGAATCACTTGAACCCAGGAGGTGGAGGTTGCAGTGAGCCAAGTTCACACCACTGCACTCCAGCCTGGGCAAAAGAGTGAGACTCCATCTCAAAAAAATAAAAAAATAAAGCAAGCACAAACAAATCAGTTGTGAGTGTGGGTTGAGAGGATTTCATATCAGAAAAATCTGAAGACTGCAGTGCACGGCCAAATTGAAATGTGTTTTGTCGGCTCAGAGGCTCTTTTTCGTTTCCTGCTTGGCTAGCTCTCTGCTGCATTCCAAATAGCTGAGGGACTTCCAGATCATCGAAGTTCTCTAACCATACACACTGTTAGTAACTCCTTTCAGTCCCCTTCCTGTCCAGATGTACAAAGAAAATAGCAAAGGGAAAAAAGTCCAACACTTCCTCACTACAGCCACCGAGCCGCTAAATCTCAGCAGTTCTGAATCATCAAACCTTGCATTTCTCATTAACTGCCCCTCATATGCAGCATATTCAATTAAGCTGGGAGCACTGCTGTACTAATTATGTTATGATATTAGTCCCCGCAGATTAATATGCACTCACGGTTTGGGAGTGCTGTCTGAATTGTATTTCTCTATTTACCTGTAAGGAAGCCCTTCCTCGACTCGTCCAGCTGTCCTGGACTTGGGGACTTAGGGGCACGGGACCTGTGAGGGTTAATTTCATGTGTCAACTTGACAGGGCTAAGGAATGCCCACATATCTGGTAAAACATTATTTCTGGTTGTGTCTGTGAGGGTGTTTCTGGGAGAGATTGGAGACCGCCCTCACCAATGTGTGTGGGCAGCACTCGGATCCCTTGAGGACCTGAATAGAACAAAAAGGCAGAGGGAGGTGAATTTGCTCTGTGCTTGAGCTGGGAGATCCATTTCCTCCTGCCCTTGGACATGAGAACTCCCAGTTTTCAAGCCTTCAGACTCAAACTGGGACATATTCCACTGGCTCCCCTGGTTCTCAGGCCTTAGGGTTTGGACGAGAACCACACCACTGGCTTTCCTAGGCCTCCTGAAAGGTGGAAGATCATGGGTCTTCCAAGCCCTCATAATTGCCAAACCTTCGTAATAAATCTGTCTGTCTCTCTGTCTCTCTCTCTCTCTCTCTTTCCTAATGGTTCGTTTTTTCTGGAGAATCCAGACTAATACAGGACTCAAGAATTAGGTGCAGGCCAGACACCGTGGCTCACACCTGTAATCTAACACTTTGTGAGGCTGAGGTGGGTGGATCACCATAGGTCAGGAGTTCAAGACCAGCTTGGCTATCGTGGTGAAACCCCGTTTCTCCTAAAAATACAAAAATTAGTTAGGTGTGGTGGCACATGACTGCAATCTCAGCTATTCAGGAGGTTGAGGCATGAGAATCGCTTACACCTGGGAAGCAGGGGTTGCAGTGAGCCAAGATCGTGCCACTCCACTCCAGGCTTGGTAACAGAGCGAGACTCTGTCTCAAACAAACACAAACATGCGAAAAGAATTAGGTGCTCTCAGTTGAGCTCTGTCTGCAGAGACAGCTCTGGTTGCAGAAGGACCTGATCCCATGAAGCCACAGGTGAAACATCACAGGGCCCTCTAGGTGGGGCCATATTTTATGTTTCCTCTGCATCTCCACAGAGCCTTGTGCTCATAGAATATGCTCGGTTAACACTGTCTCATCAAACCAGTCTTGAAAAGTTCTACTGAAGAAACATGACAGGAAGCAATATGCTTTTTATCAAAAATATGTCTCTCATCCACGAAAAAATACAACCAGAAGGAAAAGGAAGTCATATTTGCTGCTGCATATTCTGAGTCAGACACTTCCAAAATACCTTGGCTCATTTAATCTTCCCAAGTATCTTGTGAGGCAGGTGTTACCCTCATTTTATAGATGAGATGAACTGAGGCTCAGGAAGGTTAATTGCAGAGTGTGGGACCAACTTAGGAGATGGCAGAGACCCGGATGCATTAACTCAAGGGCCCATGCTCTGTCCAGTGCACCATCATTCAATAACTCTGAGATGATGGTGCATTGATAGAGACAGTGCATCACAGAGAAATGTAAGACATGTGTCCCTGTGCTCAAGAAGAACAAAAGAAACTAACAGTCATTTGCTACTAATAATCACTAATCATTGACATTCATTCAGCACCTACTACTCCTGGGGCACTCTGCTGAGTGTTCTACATGTTTCGTTCTCATCCTAGCCCTGTGGGCTAAGCATCATTACCCCATCCCAAGAATGAGAAAACTGAGGCTTGGGCACTCAGCTATAAAGACAGGAAAGAGCACGCCCAGAACTGAGGGACCACGTGACTTTGGGTAAGTCACTTCAGAACTCTCCAGGTCTGCTTCCTCATTTGAAAGGTAAGATTGTTGCAGTGATCAAATGAGCAGATATATGTGACATTATACTGCCGACTATCAAAGCCTTTCCAAATGCAAGGTACTCGTCACAGAAAACTATGGTAGTAAAGTGCTCTAGAGCCAGGCTGCCTGAGTTTCGATCCTGGCTTTGCTACTGAATAGCCGTGTGACCCTGGGTGAGGCACTCTCTGTGACTGGCTTTAGCTTGGTTTCCTCCTCCCTTAGGAGGGCGGTAACGGCAGCCACCTCATAGGGTCATTATGAGGACTGAATGACTGCTGTCCACAGAATTTAGTGCTGCTGTGCCTAGTCAAGAAGCAACCATGGGACTTGTGGGTCCTTGGCACTTCCATGACATGGACTCTACCCTAATGTTGGCTGGGCAACTTACAAGTCCATCCCTTGATTTTAACAGGTCTGAGCAAGAATGTGGAAAGGCTACTGGTAACTACTGCCAATAAATCAAATCCATCATAGGCCACTTCCTCCAGGAAGCCCATCTGGACTACGCTGTCTCATTGTGACTACTTCCTTGGCTGAATTTCTATGGAATTTGAAATTCAGAGAGATTAAGTAAATCATCCAAGGTCATACAACTAGTAAATGGTAAACTGGTTTACCATTTAGTAACCAGTTTACTAGTAACCATTTACTGGTAAGTGGTAAAGCAAGATTTCAGTCCGGCCATCTGACCCCAAAGTCTGTCTGCTATGCAAGCATGGGAATCTTCTGTTTTTTGCTACCTGGAAAGTTTCAGCATTAAATCATCTTAACCTGGGGTCTTTTAAAAATAAATGATTCCATTAAAATCTTTCTCAACGGGCCATTTGCCTATAATTTTTTTTTTCTTTCCAGTTTTTCTACTTTTTTTGGGAGTCAGTTTGAGTAATTTACATTTTCCCAGAAAATCAGCTATCTTGCAGATATTTTCAGATGTATTAGAGTACCACAGCACCTTGTATTGGTGCAATTTTAAATCACATCAGTTGCTTTATTTCTTTTTTCATATATTTCCTTCATTTTAATATTAGAAGTCTTCCAGCGCAGTATTTATTTTGCAGCATACAGAGCAATAAGAAGTACACACATGAAGTGGTTTTAAAATGCTGGCCCCAGTGATGCTGACTGGCTTGAAAAGAAGGCAGAATGTATCTTTGATAAAGCACTCTTTTTTTTCCAAGGAAAAATACCATGATGAGTTTGTTTGGATATGAAAGGGAAGGCCTCCTGGGTTTAGACAAAGAAGAGTTATATTGTTCTATCTAAGAAAGCAATGAATGAGTCTGACAGTAGACTGCTGAAAGAGGGGTTTTGTGTGTGGGAGGGGGAAACCTAAAAGGAGGAAGACAGGGAAGGAGGGCCAGGCAGCAAGATGGCACGCAGGGACGGGCTGGCAGTGAGACTTGGAGAGAGTGGGAGGGCCTCAGCATCCTGTAGGCTGTGTGTTGGGGCCTGCATGGTTAGCTTTTAACATTAAGAAAATTGGTCACTCCGAAGTTGGAGGGGACCCCAGTGAGACCACCAGGCTCACTCCTGAAATCAAAGGAGCTGCACATACCAGGAGAAGGAAGAATGTTTGAGTTTGTCACACTCTAAAGTGAAGCTTGACAGTACTTAAATCACAGAGTCATCATGAGAATTAAACAAGGTAAAGCACTTTAGATGTTTAGCATGGTGCCCACTCATTGTAGCCTGTCACTACACGCTGCGTGCACTTGTGCAGAGGGACAGAATCACTGATGATGTGTTCACACGAGAGTGTGTGTGCACGCGCCTGTGTGTGGTGGGGGCGGAGGCTGGGAGGGTTAAGGAGGGAATGCTCAGCCACCAGCCTTAAGAATCCCCTCGGGCCCAGATAGTCTGAAATCAACCCCCACTCATCTCTGAGCTGGTAAAAAACTAGCAAGTGGGTGGCAGGACCCTGGAGTCTCATATGGAAGGTGGTAGGTGGAATCTGGAACTGAGAAGTGACTCCAGCTAGCTCCTCTGTGACCTGGGATTGTGCAGAGCCTCTTTGACAGCCCAGCCATAAGGCAACCAGCCCGAATTTCATTTCTGATCCTTGCATTTGGGCCCCATCTCAATTAAGATCAGTTAGAAGTCAATTTCACAGTGGCTGGTTTTTTAAGATCCCTGAAAAATGATAAGCTGGAAACAGGCAATCGCTTCTTTTAGGAGCAGAGGCCTTCCTCGACAGGAGCTCAGATGCCTTATTTATTTATTTTGATTTGATTTTAATTTGGTAAATAATGTTTATTTAATTTTTTCTCTGATTTCAAAAGTAATGCATGTTCAGGAGGGAAAAACGGCTATCATATCCCTCGCCAAGCATCAAACTAATGATGATTTTTTTTCCTTCATTGCCTGTGAGGCTTAAATAAATACCCAATGCTGATGACCAATAGTTTCCAAATATAGGGAAAAAAAAAAAACCAAAAAAAAAAAAAAAAAAAAAAACGAGAAAGGTGGAAAGAAAAGAAGAAAAATCATCCAAATCCCACCACTCAGAGACAACTACCATTAACAGTTTGTGTGTGTGTTTTTCCTTCCTGTTATTTTTCTGTAACTGTTTTACATGGCTGAGTTCACATCATGTGTGATTTTACATCTTGCAAAAGCCAGGGTACAAAATCATCATAAGCATACCATAAGCATTTCCCCATGTCATTAAAAGCTCTATAAACATCATTTTTAACGGCTACAAAATATTCCATTCTATGAATGAACCATAATTTACCTAACCAATTCCCTAAAGTAGAGCATTTAGTGGTTTCCAATTTTTCACTTACATAAATAAAGCTGCAGTGAACACCTGTGTGGATTCATTTTTGTCTGCATTTCGTATTATTTTCTTAGGACAGATTCCCAGAAGCAGAATTACTGGGTCAAGGTATGCAGACATTTTTGAGGCTCTTGAGTCTTATTGCCAAACTTTCGTTCCCAAATCTGCCCCTTCCATAGTGTGTGAGGTGTCCCTCATGCAGGCCTTGATCTGACGCATTTTTAAACTCTGTACCCTGGGAAGGGAAATTGCCACTGTCCGGGGCCTGGGGGCTAGGAAGGGTTTTCATTCTCCTAGCTCCCCTTGGAGGGTCCAGGAAGGTTCAGTGGATTTCCATCCCCCTTTTTGTTCCCCTCCTCTTGTCTGGTGCTCCCCTTTTGTTCCTGGCTTCAGTGCCTTTCATCAGGGGCACTGAGGGGGCCTTGTGTGCTCCTTGTCCCTGTCACAAATTCATGACACAGTAGGAGGCAGGGAACGGAGGAGGAGGTGTCTGTGTTTCAGGGGTCATTTTTAGCACTTTCTGTCATTTATCAGACTCCAGGTATTCTGTTTTCTCCTTTTGTGAGGCACCACGGTGTGCATGGGCTGTCTTATCGTTGTACTCGGACACATCTTGGCACAGTGGATTTTGCGGTCCATTTTGAATGACACTGGAGCAACTCTCTTTCTGAATTTGTGACATAAAGTCACTGGATGTGCCCTAATCAGAGGGCAATGCTGAATTTAAACAAACAAACAAAAAATGAAACACTTCAAAGGGGAAACCCTGTGAGCCTTTCCAAGAGTAAAACGGAGAACGACAACGAAACGCTGCAGGGGATATTGAATCATGAAAATAAAACAGAAGCACAAGAGGAGGGAGGGCTGCAAGAACAGAGCCACTGTCTCCAGGGTGGGCCAGTGTCAGAGGGGGCAGAAGGTCACCTGTTCACCAGGGACAGGCAGGAAGAACGATGCCGAGAGCCTCCCATGGAGCTGGGGCTGTGGGAGGCATTTTCCTAAACCAGGAGAAGAAATATTTCCAATGCACTAATGCAGGGCGCTAACCAAGACGCTGAGGCTCAGATAAGTCATATGCCAGCCAAGAGCAGGTGGCAACTGAGAGGCAGGGCAAGGACTCAGCTCAGGACCAGCGGGGGCCCACGTCCCGCGGTGCCTACGGCAGTGTTCCTCAAACTTAATGTGGACGAGATTCAACTGGGAGTCTTGTTAAAATGCAGACTGTGATCCAGCAGGCCTGGGGTGGAGCCTGAGAGTCTGCATTTCCAACAAGCTCCCTTGATGCTGATGCTGCCGGTACCGGGACGGCCCTTTCAGCAAGTCCTGTGACCAGTGGTTCTTAAAACTTAGCAAGCAACAGAATCGCCCACGAGAGCCCCTTAGAACACACATTGCTGGGTCCCACCCCCAGAATTTGTGACTCAGAAGGTGTTGGATGGGCCTGAGAACTTGCATTTTATAAAAGTCCCAAGTGAGGCTAATGCTCGTGGCTCAGGGAAAATGTTCCAAGAATCACTGCCCTACTAGACTGTGGCTCTGCCGGGGGTGAGCAGGGAGCGGTTCTCGGCCGGCTCCGGTGCTGCTGCTTGGGCCTTTCTGTGTTCTGAAGAGGGAGTTAGGGTCTTGTTCTTGACAGGGTCTGGAAGTCGGATTGTTCTTGTCCTGAGACCCTCATCTTTTGGATGTGGCATTAGGAAGGACAGGGCCGTGTGTGTCCGTGTGTGTGTGTCTGTGTGTGTGTGGTGTGACAAGTCCCCAAAGCCCTTTTAATCTCCCTCCAGAACCAGGTGGTGATAGGAGATGCCAGAGAATTTCTTAGGCAGCTTGAGGACTCACCCATAAAAAAGCCGCTTGCAGTGCATCCGTTATATTATGTTGTCGAACAGAGCTTCCTGCTTGTTGGGTCTTGGAGTTTAATAAAAAAAAAATATTATGACTCAGTCCAAACTTACAAAAGTCCTTGGGGAATCTGAAATGAATCATGTTAAGCTGTTGTTATAAAACAAACAGTCATTTCTTTCACAAGCCTGTATCCACAGCAGACTAGCTGTAGAGGTGGGAGAAAGGAAAGGTGGGGAAAAGACTCAGGGCAAGGGGTGAAATTTTTGCCCAGGGTTTTCTTAAACAACCAGAGACCTCCAGGCTGAAGGAAGACAGAGCCCAAAGAGGCTGTGTGCAGATGAAAATGCTTCTTTAATGGTGGGCTAACCCTCTAACAGCGGAAGGTATATAAGGAAGTAAGAATTTAGAGGTCATCTCCTTCAGAAAGCCTTCCTTGATTTTTCCAGGAAGAATGGCTCTGAACTTCACGGCCCTTTATCTTTGTCACTGAGCAAAGAAAGCCAGCTCTGTACATGCCAGCTGTTTATGGCCACAGTGCTCTCCTACCGGACTGAATCTTCTGGGCTGACTGGACGCAGGCAAACCTCATCTCCAGAGTCGCCATCCTGCACGTGGAAGCCTCTGAGAGGTAGCAGAAGCCCCGCAGCCACTGCATGTTGGATTGATGGACTTGACAAAGTTTCTCGTCTCCCTATCTTTCTTCTTGTACTGAAGGAAGAAACTTCATTATGTTGTCAGAACCCTGATTACAGTAACAAAACTTGAACTAGGACGTGGATCAGTGCGCAGTTGTCAATAGGGCATTAGCCAGCATCAAAATACTTTCCTTCATGTAGAGTCCTGGCTGGGTGCCCTCCCTGGAGGGAAAAGTGAGCATATCATCCCTGGCTTCACCACCTACTAACTGGGGGACCTCAGACTGTCATTTTCCTTCTCTGTGCCTTAGTTTCTTCACCTGAAAAGCAGGGATAATAATGGAACCAATATTGTGTCATCTTGAAAAGGTTATATGAGATGTCACATGAAAAGTACATAGCATATAACCCTTTACAGAAAAAGAAAGGAGGACAGAAAAAGAAAAGAATTGGCCCAGCGCGGTGGCTCACGCTTGTAATCCCAGCACTTTGGGAGGTTGAGGTGGGCGGATCACCTGAGGTCAGGAGTTCGAGACCAGCCTGGCCAACATGGTGAAACCTGTCTCTACTAAAAATACAAAAATTAGCTAGCCATGGTGGTGGGCACCTGTAATCTCAGCAACTCGGAAGGTTCAGACAGGAGAATTGCTT
>NC_045446.1:69435034-69492425 GCF_002776525.5 Piliocolobus tephrosceles
AGAGAGAGAGAGAGAGAGAAAGACAAACAGTGCAAGTGGTAACGTCCTCACATAATTTCAGGCTGAAATTCCAGGATATATGTACTGAAAGGGTAAATGAGGGGGCCAGAAGCATTTTTGTGAAATACAATATTCATCCAGAAAAGGACACAACACAAAATTATAGAGTGCTCAATAAATGTTAGCTGTTATTAAGACCGTATTCTGTGCTAGATATATGTTAAGCACATAAATGTCATTTCACTCTATCTTTATAAAACTTTGGGATATGACTTATTTCTCAGATTTTATAGCTCAGGAAACTGGGGCCTCCCTAGACCAGACTGGCAGAGTTGTTTCCCTACAGCATAAGTTAATGAAAAGACAAGTCAGCAAACTTTGGAAAATAATTTGGCATTATCTATAAAGCTGGAGATACCAGGCCTATGAACCTGTAATTCCTCTCCTAGCTACATACCCAATAGATCAGCATTCTCAAAACACTTGTACAAAAATGTCCATAGCACCATCATTTGTAACAGTCAAACACTGGAAACAACCCAAACCCTCTCAACAGTAGAACGGATAACTTCGGGATACCTGGATGATGGGGTATCACAAAGGAACACACTGGATCCACAATTTGGATGACTGTTAAAAAGATGACGTTGAGCGAAGAGGGTCACGTACAGAGAGATATGTATTGGATGATTCTATTTGTATGAAAAATGAAAACAGGCAAAACAGCTGATTGTCTGGACACACATACTTAGATGCCAAACAATAAAGGAAAGGAATGATGAGGTTCTCTGTGACATGTGTTACTACGAGGTGGAGGTGAGGGAAGAGGGAGAGGATTGTTTCTTGGGAGGAGCCCAAGAAAGCTTTGGGAATATTATCGGTGTTCTATTTTTGCCCTGGGTAGTAGTAACATGATGCTCACTTTGCAACTATTTGTTGGACAGTACAGGTATGTGTTGCGCCCTTTTCTGGATGAATATTGTATTTCACAAAAAAATCACCCTCCCCCCCCCCCCCAAACAAAACCAAAACGATAAGGCTTCTCTTCTAGAGAGAACTCCTGAATACCCCCAGAGTCTAAAGCTGAGACAATTAAGAACAGGACAGATGGAATTCAGTGTATAAGAAGAATGTGGTAGCCGGGTGCAGTGGCTCATGCCTGTAATCCCAGCACTTTGGGAGGCTAAGGTGGGCAGATTACCTGAGGTCAGGAGATTGAGACCAGCCTGGCCAACATGGTGAAACCCCGTCTCTACTAAAAACACAAAAATTAGCCGGGCGTGGTGGCAAGTGCCTGTGATCCCAGCCACTCGGGAGGCTGAGGCAGGAGAATCGCTTGAATCTGGGAGGTGGAGGTTGCAGTGAGCCAAGATCACACCACTGCATTCCAGCCTGCACAAAAGAGTGAGACTCTGCCTCAAAAAAAAAGAAGAAGAAGAAGAAGAAGAAGAAGAAGAAGAAGAAGAAGAAGAAGAAGAAGAAGAAGAAGAAGAAGAAGAATGTGCTGATTCCAAACCTGTGCAATGACCTTGAGGCGGGGCCTTCCCTTTCCAACTGCAGAAAGGGTCTTTATCCACAGCCACTGCTTATTGAGGACCCAGCAGTTCCAGACCCCGCATTGGGAGTTTACCCTCATTATCCCTATTCCTCACAACAGCACTGCAATGCAACCATTAATAATTTATTCTACAGCAACAGAAATATGTGAACATCCTCAAGGGCTCCCAGCCAGGAAGTGATGGAACTGGTATTTTACCCATGTTTGTCCCAGGACAGTGCTGCTGGTGACTACATGCTCGCCTTCTATACTAGACTTACGTTCTGCAGGAAGGTTTGCTAAAACCAAAAGACAACTCAGTTGAAGGAATTTTCTGGACTTCCAAAGCATTTGAGCATTGCCTTAAGTTTATATGTTCTTTCCTCTACTGTTTTTTATAGGGGAAGGAGAAACCCAGGGAAACTGAGGTAAAGGGCAATACACATAGAGTAGCCCATACCTGTGACCAGATCTTTGTAGGAGGGCATGGAAGCCCTGTCCACCCTGATGGTTTGTCCTCTGGTCCCTTATAAACACGCAGGGCTGGCCATCCATCTGGTGGAAGGTAGAAGAGCCCAAGATGACGTGGCTCGTTGGGAGCTTTGTGGTGGCCTGCTTTAACTTAATGTCCCCATGTGTCCTCAGCTCCTCTGAGGCTCAGGCCCCTCAGAATGAAGAGACTGCCACTACCTTCAGAAGCAGGTGAGATACCTGTGCAAAGCTCCCCACAAGGTACCTGGCATAGGGAAGGCATGGGATAAATAAAGACTGGCTGGCTGACAGAGTGTTCACTCAATGGCCTACATGATTCAGGAGTTAGAAAAGAGGTCCTGCAAACCTCTCCTTCCTGAAGGTTCACGGAGTTCTGGGCATTAGAGCAAGTGAACCCCTCCCTTGTTGGCCAGGGACCACAGTATTACAGACTTCCCATTAGTGCCAGAGAACAATATTTTGCTGGTCACACAGAGTAAATGTATGGAGAATCTTTCACAAGTGTCCTCCACACTTTGGGGAAAGTCTATTTTGGGCATCTCAACTGTATCTATAATTTCATCCCTAAAGTCATTTTGCACATCTTCCCAAGGATTAAAAAATAAAGCTCTGTCCCATAAAGGCAGTAAAAGGATTTTCAGGGGAAAAAAGTCTTCAAATACTATTTTTAAAAAACCACACACACCTTTCTCCCTTCTCCTCCTGCATCTTCACGAGAGACCTTTGAGTTATGAAGTGCACTTAACACCATTAATTGCCATGGAAACTACAGCATCTTCTGCTCAATACGGTCAACTTTTTCCGCAGAGATTTTTTTTTCCCCCTAGCAGAGACTTTGAATAATGGGCTGTTTTTGTTCCATTTGAGAGAAGACAAAGCTTCCCTCCCCCACCCATTCCTTGTGTTGTGTTACTTCCTCTGGCCACAATAGTGACAGCAGACCCTGGTTACCAGGTTTCTAGAAGGCCAGGAAAGAGGAAGAGGAAAAGAGGAAGAAGAATATTTTCTGAATTTCAGCTTTCCGATGACACTACCTGTGGGATCCAGGTATTCTCACCTGATCTTCAGCAATAATTTGGTCTTCAATTTATATTTAGCATCATTGACACAACCCTAGTAGCATGCAGTAACAGTTATTTCTAATTCTTATTTGCTTGAGTGCTTACAATAAAAAACAATAGCTTTTATCTAGTACTTACTACCTGCAGGGACTATTCTAAGTTCACTATATGTGTTCACTTATTCAATCCTCACATCAACTATACAGATATTTATCACTCCCATTCTGCAGGTGAGGAAACTGAAGCACAGAGCTATTTAACCTACCTACCCACAGAGCTAGTAAGCACAAAAGCTGAGATTTGAACATAGGTCCCTGTAATTCCAACTCTAGCCCATGCATTTTCCACCATGCTTGTAGTCTACCTTTTAAAAGGAATGACAGCATAACCCCTCACCAGCAAGTAAATCATTAATGAACAGATTGAATCATAAGTATTTATTAGGCCTCTGCTATGTACCAGGGACAGTGCTGGGTTCTATTTCAAATTCATTTACCCAGCAAACTCAACCATCTGAAACTTTTCTGAGAAATAGGAATTAACGCCAAAAAGCCTCTCAGCAACCCAAAGGTATCACAATATTCACACGCTGTATTTATGTGAGAAATACTACACCAACTCCTTTACTTTCTCTATACACAATCTTAATAAGCTGGTCATTTAAAACCAGATACTTGGGTTTGAATTCCCGATCTGTCAATCCCTAGCTATGTTGCCTTGGGATTTATCTAACAACTCCCAGCTGGTTTCCCCATATTTAAAATAGGAGCAATCTCAGGAAATTTAAGATTAAATCAGAAGATGTACGTAAGGTGACTATTCCAGTAACTGGCACCAAATAGGAGCTGAATAGGCAATTTCTATGAGCAGTAGTGGTGGCATTACTCATTTATTACACAAACTCTTACTGTGCATCAGTAATTCCCAACACACTGCCTATTTGTGCCCTGCACTAATTTTCTTTTCTTTT
Organism: Piliocolobus tephrosceles; assembly: GCF_002776525.5. Classification (NCBI taxonomy): domain Eukaryota; kingdom Metazoa; phylum Chordata; class Mammalia; order Primates; family Cercopithecidae; genus Piliocolobus; species Piliocolobus tephrosceles. Next base: position 69,439,095 of record NC_045446.1, read on the forward strand.
CTTTTTTTTAGACGGAGTCTTGCTCTGTCGCCCAGGCTGGAGTGCAATGGCGCGATCTCGGCTCACTGCAACCTCTGTCTCCCCCGTTCAAGCAATTCTCCTGCCTCAGCCTCTTGAGTGGCTGGGATTACAGGCTCATGCCACCATGCCCAGCTGACTTTTGTATTTTTAGTAGTGACAGGGTTTCACCATGTTGGCCAGGCTGGTCTCGAACTTCTGGTCTCAAGTGATCTGCCTGCCTCAGTCTCCCAAAGTGCTGGGATTACAGGCATGAGCCACCATGCCCGGCTGGCACTAATTTTCTTCTAACAGAGTGCCTACAAAATCAATTGTGAGGATAAATGAGATAATCCACATATAAGGCAAAGCAGGATGCCAGGCTCAGGTCAGGCATAGGTAGGAAGTGGCAGAGCTAGAATTTGAACACACATCTAGTGACTTTGAATCCTGCACCTGGGAATGACTAGATTGAAGACATTTGTCCCAAATGGGAAAGAAAGCCACACATTCTCAAGTCACTGAAGGCCAACCCCACTGTCCTGTGCACCTTTAAAAAAATATTTCAAAAGTTCTCCTGTAACTTTTGCTATTCTAATTGAGAATGCCTGGTTTCCAGGCCTTAAAAAAAGGAGCGATCCTGAGAAATATTGCCTTCCATCAACCCAACATTAGACACAATTCAATGTCTTAATGGCATTTGTAATCATTATGCCATGCTTCTAATTGAAAATTAAAAATTGAAATTCTGATTATCACAGATGTCCATGGAAGGCAAATTTAGACAGCAACTTGCTAGGCAAAGCTTAAACTCTTAATTGCTTTTTAAATCAAATAGGTATCTGGCTATACAATTACTTAACAAACATGCATTTCTTGGGGCTATATCCTTAAAAGAGGTTTAAAATGAAAGGATCCACTAGTGGTTCTTCGAGAAGCTATAAGTGTTGAACTTCTGGTTCTGGCAACACAGTAGACTGGTTTTATGGATCTCTCTTCCCACCAAAACCATATAGAAATGTGGTACCAAATGAATTATTAAGAAACATCTAACCAGAGCTTTAAGTGAAAGATCTGAAGACATAGTAGCCCAGAAATATATGAGACACAGGCATACATCTTAACAGCCAGAGGCTAGTTTTAACGTCCATGTGGGGGAAAAAAGATGTAGCTCTGGGCCATGTGAGGCAAAGTTGAAACTAAGCTCTGACACCCTGCATAAGGTTTGGACCTTGGAAGGGTTTCCTCCCTCCATGTATGAGATGTTTGCCCATCTAGCTGCATAGGAAACCAAGAAGCTTCCTTCTGCTCAGGGCTTTGGACAGAAAAATAAATAGCCTATGATGTATAAAAACTCAAACCTGCACCACATGCAAGCATGAAGTTCAAATTTGTATCACCTATGGGTTGCTAAAATCCTAAACCAAGAAATTAATGTAAAAACTGGCCTACGACAAGTAGGACCTCTAAGTTGCTTGCTCAAATCAGGCACAAAATAGCTCTTTCGACTCTGTAGGGTCACTTTTATCACCTTGAATGCAGGGAAATCCCACTGGAAAAATAGAACAAAACAATATCACAAACTACATCACCTGAAAATGAGCTTACAAAAAAATTAGAAATCACCCAAGAAAACACTCTACCAGCAGGGCAACCAGAAGGTTTGACACCCTTGAAATACTAAAATACGCTGATTATAAATATATGACAAAAAAAAAAAAAAATAAAGGAATAACAATCACGTTAAAAGAATAAAACTATGAGAAAATAAAAGAAGCTGGAAAAATAAGCAAATGAAACTTGAAAAAATGAAAAAAATTGTCACCAAAATTAAAATTCAGAAGCTGAATGAAACAACGGATTAAGTACAGCTAAGGAGATATTTAGTAAAATAAAACAATTGGCTTGAGGAAATTTCCCATAATACAGCACAGGGAAATAGATGGAAAATACGACTGATCTGTCAAAACAAAACAGGGTGAATCAGAAGATCTAACATACAACTAATTTCACCAAAAGGAGAAAATGAGGGAGAGGAAACAAAACTGTAGAATAAAAAGGGCAAAGAAAAAATTGTAAAAGCTCTCTTGAGTGTTGGTTTTCTTTTGCTTTCTGAAGGTGGCCAATCTTTGGAAGGCTGAAGAATTATGAAATAAACAGAATTTGTGGATTGAAAACAACACAAGATTTAACAGTCATCCATGGGGAAAAGGATGCTGTGAAGCAGTTTTGTTGTTGTTGTTGTTTTTTGATACAAAGTTTCCCTCTGTCGCTCAGACTGGAGTGCAGTGGCACGATCTCGGCTCACTGCAGGCTCTGCCTCGCAGGTTCACGCCATTCTCCTGCCTTAGCTTTCCGAGTAGCTGGGATTACAGGTGCCCACCACCACACCCGGCTAATTTTTATTTTTTCCTTTTTTTTTTTTTTTGTAGAGACGGGGTTTCACTATGTTGATCAGGCTGGTCTCAAACTCCTGACCTCGTGATCCACCCGCCTCGGCCTCCCAAAGTGCTGGAATTACAGGCGTGAGCCACTGCGCCTGGCCGAAGCAGTTTTATTCTCTAGTTTGTCAGCCAGAAAACTAGGGCAACTACTGGGTACTATGAACTACCTATAGTGGAAGATTGAATCATTGGTCCTAATTCTTTACCCTTCTCCTCATGCCCTTTGCCTTGGACTTTTCAGTACTTCCTACTACAGGTGGAGTACATTTCCCTACCCACTAGGGAGCTTGACTTCTCTTCCTTCTGCTGCCATGAAAAGAATGTGCTCCAGCTCTCCTGCGGGTCCAAGGAGGATGAGAGACTCACGGAGCAGACCTGGATCCACCTGCCGATTGGAGTTAAACCCCTGAGAGCCCAGTTTAGATCAGCTGACCCTCAGCTCACTCCCAGACACATGAGTCGGAGTCAGTGATTGTTTTAAGCTACTGAATTTTCAAGTGTCTTGTTAATGCAGCATGATTGTGACAATGTAGTTGCTTAATACATATATTATATCAACAGATTTTAGAATTCTGAGATAGACATTGTTACCTCCATTTACGGTGAAGAAAAGACAAAGGCTCCAAGAAGGAATGCAACTTACCCAGGGTCACATGAGAGTAAACTCAAGAACTGAGGCTTATTCTGTCTGTGAAGCCCAAACTTTTAACCTCTGTACCAAATTGCTTCTCAGCAAATGTTTGTTGGATTAATGGATGAACGGACAAAGGAATAACAGCCCATCCACTGGGGCCAAAAACATAAACTGCATTCACTCAAACTCACACTCAGGGCCTGACCACCGTAAGGCCTGAGCAAACTCATCAATGTTCCCAAAGAGGCTCATTTTCTTTTTATGAGGTGTCTGCTGCACAAAGAGCTTGCCGGGAAAACAAATCCCCTTCATGCCAGGAAACAAACACTGCACTGGAGTGGAAAATAATCGCAGCCTGTCAGACTCCTTGGCATGCTGATGATCTTCATGGTCCAGCAGATGGTGTCAAGGATGTGACCTCCGGAGGCTCACAATAGGCAGTCGAGGAAGCCCTCATCTAAATGGACGACACAGAGTCCCACAGCTGATCTGCGTCTTCGTGCCTGGTACTTTAGCAGCTGCTAGGGAACTGTCTGAGTGGTATAGCTTCTCCTCTGAACTGATGGGATCCTAAATAATTAATCGTCCTGTTTTATGTGGGGTGGGAATGGGAAGACCATTCAAGAGGCTACAGAGGTTTCCCTGTTTAAGTAAGAGAGGATGAAGATGTTTAGACCTTCATCCCTCCCCGTTTGATTCACCATCTCAAAGTAAACTGAAATAAAATCAATGACAAACTGCTTTTGGTTTCATAAAATTGTACTTTAAAACTTATCTCCAATCCAGTAGAAAAAAATAGACAAAGAATATGAACATTCTATTTACAGAAGAACAAATACAAACAGCTAGTAAACATATGAAAAGACACTTGGTCACACTGATAATTAAAGAAATGCAGATCAAAACAACAATAAAATTACATTCTTTTCCCTATCAAGTTGGTGAAAATGGAAAAGCTTGATAATTTTCCAGTGTTTACCCATAGGAAAGGGGCATCCTCATATGCTGTCGATGGGGGTGTCCACTGGTGAAACTATTTTGTAGGTCAATTTGGCAATCAATACCTATCACAATTTAAAACTTTTTGGTTCATTTATTCTATTATTAGAAATTTACTCTCCACTTACACCCATCCCCCAAAACATGACAAGATAGGCATATGAGATTATTAAAGAGTTACCTCTCACAGCAAAAAAACTAGAAAAACCTAAGTGTCTTTAAGCAGAGACTGAGGTAAACAATGTATGGCACATTCAACAATGGAAAAATACGTAGCAGTTAACAAGAGTAATTAGTTTTGTAAGGACGGACAATGAAACACCTCCTGGGTATGTTGTCAAAGGGAAAACCCAAGAACAGAGGATAAATGACCTCTTTGGTATAAATAAAATATGAGCCTACACTTTCTTTTATGGAAAAATAGCAGAAAACTCTTTTGCTGTGGCCACCCTTGGAGAGAGGCAGCTAAGAAGCCGAGACCAGTCATGCGTTCTTTTCTATCTTTCTGGACTCTGCACTTTCTGACCATGCACATCTACTTTTTTAAAGTTAACAGGAGTTACTGGGGCAATGAGATTAAAGGCCATTTTATTTTCCTTACCCTGGCACACATCAAAAGTCTTTTATATTAAGTGCTGCCACTGAATATAGTATTAAGTGTTAATATTATATAATGTGTTCGGTGCCACGCTGGTGAGGTTAGAGTGGAGGAGAGTCACATACACAAGCAGCTGGTGTACAGGAAAGGACCTGGAAAGAAAGATAGTGTTAACCACCCCAGTGGGTTTCTTTGACAAGCTTGAGTTGTTCTTCCCTGGGAATAATCAGAAAAATAAGAAACTGGGGCTTGGGAGGTGGAAGGAGACAGTGGAGGTCGGGGTAGAATAGAAGCTTTTCCGTGCATCCTTGAGAGCCATGGAGGGGACAGAGGCGAAATCTTCCCAGTTCAGGAAGGGCATCCTGTGCCTTGCAGATGACAGGGAGCCCAAGCGAGAGGGTCCCACCGGGCTTGTGGGGCATGGGCAGCAGCCCCGCTGGGTAACCAGAAAGCTCTGGAATTCATTGAAGAAGTGGTGGGGGCGGGGGGGGCATGGTGCAAATCTCCTCATAGTTAGGGAGGCTGAAGAGGAAAAATTAAGATGCCTATTTTTCCATCTCAAGTGTCCAAGTTTATTTTCCTGTGGGACTCTAAGCTGCAGAGTACAGGTGACCCCTCTGTCTCCTTTACACTCTGCACCCAGCACGGTGCCCAGTGCACAGAAGGACCTGTGTATGAAACGCATGGGATGCTGACACTGTCTTTGCAGTCCGGCCTCTCATGTTCCTAATGCCTCCGTATCTTACACAGATCCCTGCAAGACTGCAGCCAGGTATACTTTAGAGCCTAGAGTCGGCTGGCAGAAGATATTTATCCATGCAAAGAAGCTCAAAGAACTCCTCTTGGAAAGCCTGACCTATTTCACCAGTTAGTGATATCTGAACAATAAAGATTCATTGGACTTTATTAGATCAAATGTAAAAATAAAATTAAATTTAATTAAAAATGACAGCATACAGCTCCTTACAAAAACACCTTTGATGTGCATTCAACACATTGAATAGCTAAAGTTAGGGAAGCCAATGAGTTTTTCAATTATCCCAGCTACTGGCAGAAAGAGATAACATGGATAAAAGAAATCCACAGATAATCAAAATTAAAAATCCTTTATTCTTTCTCTCCATTTCAACTTTTGTCCCAACACAATCTTGTTAAGACCTATAAGGAATGCTCAGGTTTGTTTAATCTTCTCTTCTGTCCCTTTTTCTATTGAAGTAGAGATGTAAATAAGGTAAGAGAAAGTGGCCTGTCCTGAGAAAGCACTGTGTGTTAGAGCAGAGCTGGGCTGGACAGTCTTTGCTCCTCCAGCTCTTTTCTCTACCCTTTGCTGCCCTTTCTGTGCCCCAGGAGGCTGAGCTTTTGGGGTAATATCAATGGTATTCCTTTCTCTTTGACTTCTGGTTAGGGTTAGGTAATTGGAGCCACCAGCCTCAGAGGAGAGAAAAGAGAGAGGCTGGGTTGTTTATTCCCCTAACTCTTCCCTGCTAGGCTATAGTTGTTAGTAGTGGCTTCTTTCTTCTACCTAAGGCATGGCTACTGTCCAGCATCTTCTCCTGTAGCCACAGCTCTCAGTAACTACTACTGCCCTTTCCTATTTAGGCCTAGGGGATAGTAACAGTTTCCTGGTGTTGCTAATCCTGGGGTGCTGCGCTATCTCACTGGCTTTCCAAAACCCTGCTCCTCACTCAACCCTCCTCAGTTACTCCATTTGAGTGCCCATCAGTTCCCCACACCCGTCATGTATTGTAGCATTTCGTGTCCTCATTTTCACCAGAAGTGGAGAGCCCGAAAGAGGATAACTGCTTTGCCTAAGGTCACATCACTAGGAATTGGCAGAACCAGAATTCCAAGCCAGGACTGCCCAGTTCCAAAGCTTGGAGATATGACAACTCGATTTCACCAATGGGAAACCGAAGCAATCAGTGAGAATCTGCAAAATGGTGTTACCTACAAGAGAACCATTTGAGTTTCCATCTCAGAGTTGAAAGGGTTCAGAGGCTGGGTCTTTAAGACTGTCCATGCCAGGTTTGTCTGGACCTATTACGAATCCTGCTGTTTATCAATGACTTTGTCTCTTGGATTTTAACTTTTAAAGGTCCTCTCTCATTTGTGGCTCCTGGACTCTGAGCCTCACAAGGGAGACTTTCAGATTTCGGGCTGTCATTGAGTGATAGGGCTTTCTGGGAATAGGGCTTGAGAGTGAGGTGGAAACTGAGGTAACTAATCATGTCCTCATTCATCCATCCATCTGGTCACTGTGCAATTACTAAGGGCCTGTGGAGTGATCAAGATGAGCAAGACATAACAGATGGCTCCTCACCTAGTCAGGATCAGGACAAAGGCTTCCTGTAGAAAACAACCCCTGAGCTTCAATTTAAAGGGTAAGCAGGAGTGGGCATGGTGTGGATATGAGAGACAGAGCAGTGAATGAAGGAAAAGCAGGAGCATTCCAGGCAGAAGAGGTGGCCTGAGCACAGGATGCATGCAGGTGATAGGAGATGGGCTGGAGGGGCACATATGGACCAATCATGGTGGGCATTGTTCAGGGCACTAGGGAACTAGGCCTCCATTATTAGACTGGGGCCCAGGGTCTCGGCCAGCCTAGTAGCTTCTCAATCTGAATATTGTATCCCAAAGGGCTGTTATGCCACTTCTTAAAGAATTAAAAAAAAAAAAATCCCCAAACCTATTTAGAAGTAGAGATAATAGTTCAATGAACCCCTATAGACTCAGCATTCAGGATGCTGTTCCTTAATCACCTCCAGTTTCAGGTCAAGATTGAATCTAGTGCCTGGAGCTCTCCAAGGCTGTGGTGCAAATGTCCTCAGCTAGAGGGAGAGTACAAAAGCCAGAGGTGCTCCTTAAGCCTAATAGAAATAATGGCCAGCAAATACTGATCCACTTGCTTCTTTTCAACTTCATCTTGGAAGGATGGAGGGTGGAGGGGCCCACAGCTAATGCAACAAAAGTAATAAACTAGAAATAGTTGACACATGTCTTTGACACACAGGCTGCCAAACCATCTGCCAGGCAGGTTGAGAACCTCCTCTAGTAGAGGTTTCTGGAGTAAAAAAGAAACACAGGCTATCAGAGCAGGTCACACAGAATCTCACACTGACCCACTATTAAGGCCACCACATATGCTGCTCAGAAGAGGAAATTTTAAACTGAATTTGAGACCAAAGAGCATCCTGACTCCACAAATGCTATCATTAAGGATCATCACAGATAATGTGGTTTTAATTAGAAGGGCTGAGGTACTGGCAAACATTCAAAAGCCTTGTCATGTGAGAATCCACCAGCACCATGGTGAAAACAGCCCATAGAATGAGAGTCTGCTCAGGTGCAAGAGTTTAAGCCTTCTTCCTGCAAACACCTGCGAGGTGAGGGGTTCACTCAATCCATGGTACAGACTGGTTGGGTGGAAAACTTGATGTTATCCCCCTTACATTAATGAGAAGAGGAGGAGAATGGTTCGGTGTCTTGTCACTTGCTGAGGTGGAAAGAGTTTTAGAGTCAGACCAATAGGCCTTTGGAGTCAGATAAATAGGCCTCTCTATTAGTTATGATGATGAGACCTTGGACAAGATGCACAAATTTTCTGAGCCTTGATTTCATGTGTAAAATGGAGACAACTACATCTACATTCTGCAAGGCTAGCCAAAGGTTTAAGTGAGTTAATGCATCTCCACACTGGTACAGGTGATCTATTATACACTGGATGGTCAGAAAGCATTACTTTCTTCCCTTTTCCAGCCTCCCCAAGCTAGTAGGCAGTGGTGCCTCCATTCAAACCCAAGTCTTTGTGAATTCTAAGGCTGGTCCCCTTCAATAACTCTATACAACTTCTCATTCTTCCTTGGCAAGGGCCAGGACAGGGCTTTATTTCACAAGGGTCAAGTGTGTAGTATAGTAAGTGAAAGTGGCCTTGACTTGTAATACACCAGTTTCCAAATGTGAGCAGTTTCTTGCCTGCATCTCTAAATCCTATCAGCTTCCTGCACCAGGGAATCTTTACTGACAGTGAATTCATTAAATACCAATAGATGGCTGGACTTCTGAACATATCACATAATCCTTGTCTGCTAACGGAGCCAGGGGCTTAAGCAGATGCAGTTATTTCAACCAGGGAGGCTCAGGCAAAGTTGTTTGTCTCTTTTTAAGAAGTGCTCCCCCACCAGCTCCCTGGCTCACTAGAATGATGTGTCTGTCATTTATTCATGCAAGCCGCCCACCTCTCTAGGCAGGCAAATCATCTTTATGCTCATCTGAAGAAAAACATGCCTGAGATGAGCAGTCTGAAGCTGAGTTTCAGTCCTGGTCCCTCCACCTACTAGCTGTATGGCCAGGGATAGTTTCTTCACTTTTCTAGTTCATTCCAAAATAGTGAAGATCACACATATTTGGTTCACAATGCAGAGAATTACAGTGCACTAGGCCATGTGCTCAGCAGTGTTAGATGAGCTCATATTTCTCCAAGGAGTTGGAGGGTATTCCTAGGACAGAAGTAGGCATGCCATAATGAGGATATTGCTTGGCCATAAGGAGGGTTTCATCAGTTATGTACCTACGCAGACTACTTTGCACAGCTTGGTGGAGGATCAAATAAGATATAGAATGTAAAGAGTAAAGTACTGTTCAAAAGTAAACTAGTATGAATTCATCCATCTATGCATCTACCCATTCACACACTCTTTCCTCCACCTATCCATCCAATTCAACAATAAATATTTACTATCTATTACATGCTAAGTTGTAGGCATTGGACATGCATCAATGAAAAAAATATGTAAAAATTCCTTCCCTCCTAGAACATAGATTCTAATGAAATCTACCTATCCATCTTCATCTACCCAGCCATCTATCCATCTATCCATGCATCCATCCATCCATCCACCCACCCACCTACCTACATACTTACTCGCCCATCCACTCATCCATGCATCTATTCACTCATCCATCCACCTATCCATCCATCCATCCATCCCTCTACCCATTCACTCCTCCATCCATCCATCCATCCATCCATCCATCCATCCATCCATCCATCCCTATACCCATAAACTCAATCACCAAGTATCCATTGAACATCTACTGTGTACTCACTATGGCACTAGGTACCAGCAAGCAATTAAAAGAGAAAAAAACTCAACAACTGTCTTTTGTTGCCATTTACTGTAGTAACCCAAGATGGGTCAATATCACATCACTTGCTGACAAGATCCCTGGGCTCTGAGCATCTCATTATGGCCACTTATCAGACCCACCAGTTAAAGAGCTCTGTGATGTAGGAAACTGTTAAGAATCGAATTAGTGGGATACAGTGAGCCCTGCCAACTGGAGGGCTGTGGGCAGTGGAGAGAAGTGGCTTTATGTGGAGGTTACAAATTTTTTGTAGAATGAACAAACATTGTGCCTCAAACATAGTTGTACATCTGTTTCTCATGTGAGAATAGATATTGTTGTGACAAAATATAACTTCATTTAAGGGCATTGGTGAACTGATATCATTACTCATTACTTAACATCAGATTTGGGACTAGGGTACAGTGAGCAAGGCACCAAGGGTGAGAATTTTCAGGAGGCACTGAGTGCTGACCCTGCGGTGGCTCCACCCTGATGGCGAGTACTTCCTTAATTTCTACCCCAGGGTGCCTCACCTACATCTTATCAGTAGTATATTAAGAACATCCCCTTAATGAACACAATCCATATGTCTGGATATGTGCCATGTATACTTTGTGTATATTGTCTTACTTAGCTTTTACAACCACCCTAAAAAAATAGAGATTGTTAGCTCCATTTTACAGAAGAGTAAGTTGAGGCTAAAGAAGGCATATGATTTACTTCAGGTAATGGAATCATGAAACCCATGGAATCTAGATCTGTCTGTTTTCTAACCAGAGAACGCTTCAGGGGCAGGAGATCTGCGTTGCTCTTCCTTGTTGCTCGGTGTGTAGTAGAGGGACTCAACGGACACATGATTGTGGACTCTATAAAATCACCATTTGCTTTAATTCAACTCCCTTCTTCCTCCTCAGGCAGCACGCCTCCTGGTGCCAACTCAAGGCTTTCCAAGGCTGTACCTCATTATTGCCAGAAGGGCCCTCCCACCTGCCCAATATCCCCTACTCCTGACACAGACTGGCCTGAGGTTCTTCTGGGGATCCAACCCCAGATAATGCCAAGTCCTCCCACAACCCACTTCATTCTCACAGCTCCTTGACCAAAGGGACAACTGGGCTATGAAAATGATGCTTCCTGAGCTTGGAATTTTCTTCTTGGAAGCAGAGCAGAAGAAATAGAAGAAAATGAGGCAATTTAGAGATCAGCCAAGTCAATTTGTAATAACCTGGGCTCTAAAGTGGCTATAATTGAGTGACAATTTGCCATGAGGCACAGGGGCCAGTATTCCTATTTGCCTTGACCTGGCAGGTGTAGAGAGGGCAGCTGTCTAGTGGGTAATTTCTGACCTGAGCCATGCAGACTGGACCTTTTGTGTGGAAAGTTCACTGGGAAGTACCTCCCTGACTGCTGAACACCCCCTGACCCTGGGTCCAGACATAATTTCATACCTGGAGATCGACCTCTGCAGAAAAACTGAGCTGAACTAGCAGAGTAGCCTCCATGCTTCTGTGTGGGGGAAAGCTGATAGATCTGACGCCACAAACCTGTACCAAACCCTGCACCAGGGGCTGTGGAATGGCTATTCATTAGACACAAATGCTTTTCCTGGCCCCATGCTAGGCCTGTTCCTGTGAATTCTTTCATGTAATGCTCGCCGTGATTCCATGAAATGCTGGGGGAAGGGTCCTAGTTTCTTTGGGGGATGATGGAAATGTCCTAAAATAGATTGGCTTGGCTTGAGAATGAGCCCCTACTGTATCTTTGGCTCTACATGGAACCCCACACCAGAAACCCCTGGGGACAGCTCTTCCCACCCTCCTTGGGTCTGGAGACTGGGCTGGGAATACACAGAGAGAGCGAGCTGTGGGTTCTGTAGGATGTGATGGCTTCTACATTTTTTTGGACTGTTTTTCTTTAGGAGGAGGAGTGCTATGGGTTTGGAGATGAAACCATTTTAAAAGCACAGATCTTGACAAAACAAAGCCAATGCCTTCTTCCTCTGCAGCCTCTCAAATTTCTTTCCTGAACCCCAGAGACAAATACTGGGGCAGGCCTCTGAGTCCCTCCAAAGAAAGATGTTATGCTGCCAACATTTGGTTTCTTATAACCTCTGGATGGATGAAAGCAAGTCATATGCGTGGTCCATGGGGACGCCAAAGGGGCCTGCGGAGGAACATGAGGTCACAGCCCTGCAAGGATTTTCTTATATTTTGAAGAAATAGCCTTCGGGATAGATTACTTTTTCTCGAGGCAGAGACCATATGATGGAAGACAAAAGCCTTAGAACTAGGAGTCTGAAGTTTCAATGGTGTTTGAGTACCCATCACGGGCCAGGTGCCAGGCCTGCATCTTCTGAGACACGATGGGTCCCAGCTCTGCACTGAACCCAGGAAAGTCTTGGAGGCTCAGTTTTTTCACCCACAAAATGGGGTCCATAATGACGCCTGCTTCACTGGGCTGCTGTGAGAGGGCATGGAAAGGCTATAGGGTTGCAAAGTGCTGTGTGGTGCACAGTTTATGGGTGCTTTTCCTGTGTTCTTTCACAGGCTGTATTCACGGAGCCCAGCCACTGATCTGACACTCCAATCTGGACTTCTCTTTGAAAATTACCAGATTCAACAAAAAACATCTGGCTCAGGATAGGGAGCCCCCAAGGAAGTGGACGCCAGTCCTGACGATTAAATTACTACTAGCCCGTGCTAGAACTGAAAACAAATTTTGTAAGTGTAAACTGTTCATTCCATCCATTTCCCCTAGTCTTTGAAGATCAGTCTCTTTCCCACCCCCATTTCCTCACTACAGCAAGAAGAGATGCTTCGGAAATGAGACCTCAAGATGTAACTCTGAAAACAATTTAAAAAGGAATGTGTGACCCAGCAAGTGGCAGAAGTGCTTGGAGAAGCAGCTTGGTGTATTAGGTTTAAAGAGCAAGACTTAGAGTCAAATCCTGGCTAAGCCGTAGGCTGGCTGTGTGATCCTAGACACATTTCTTAACATCTCTGAGTCTTTTAAGTACCTCACCTGTAAAGTGAGGATAATGATAATTACATGGAAGGATATCTTCAAGGAAAAAGTGATACATAAAGGTGACTAATATAGGCAGTGCTTAATAAATATTCCCTGAATTGAGTCGAATTGAATCAGTGCAAGCTATCTCTTCCCCTTCCCTAACACTTTTGCTGAAAGCTCAGCTTTTGTGGCTCTCCCTGACCACCTGCCCAGCACAACATTCTTTTCCAATGGGCTCAGTGGCGAGAGGAAGATGGAAAGCATTTGGCCAGAACGCAGACCTCATTAACTCCCGTGTCTCTCCATCTGCTATCTATCAGGAACCCAATGCATGGAGGCAGGTGACCAATAAAAGCCCTCCCGTTTCCCTTTGTCTCTGGGCCAGTGCATGACAGTGCAAAGCTGTCCACAACTGTGGGCCCTGTCAGGGCTCTGCTCTGGCCTTGTGACTCGTAGCAAGAGCAGAGACTTTGCTGGGCTGAGAAAAAGGAAGCTGAGTTCACAGCCAACTCAGAGGCAGCAGCTGGGCGCAGCTGGCCTTGTCTGTAAGTCAAGGGGGAGTCTGAAAAACCAGCAAATGGCACCGCAAACACGGTGAAGTAAGGAGGTCATTATGTACAGCACAAAAATCTACGATTCAAATGAGTTTCTTTATTTCCCAAGGGCACTGAAAACATTGCTTGATTTACAAAAGTAAGACATGCGCTCTAGTTTTTCCAGAAACATGGAGTTTGCAGAAAGAAAGGTGCAAAGAGTCCATGTAGACAATAAATGCTCAATAAAATGTAAGCTGTTGTTATTACAGAAAATGTCTGCTGAGAACTCCTTCACACTTGTTGCAGGTGATATGTAGGTTCGCCCCTAAATGTCCAGGTAGCCAATGGAAAGTAGTAAACATGATTAGTTTTAATCAGCGTCACAATTTCTAAAGTCTAACAGTAATCCTAGTACCCCAGGACCAGCACCACTGTTAATGCTACTAAAACCAGAGACAAATACAGCTCTCCCTTGGTATACGTGGGAGACTGATTCCAGCACACCCTCCAGTTTATTGAAATCTGTGCAAACCCAACAGCGTATGAGAAAAGTAGACCTAGATCTCCCTATGCATGGCCTACGGGGCTTCGCATCCCTTGAATATGGTATTTTCCATCAACATTTGGTGTGAAAATAATCTGTGTATAAGTCGACCTATGCAGTTCAAACCCACATTGATCTAGAGTCAGCTGTAGCATCTTCCGTAGGTCCTCTAGAATGGACACTGTGTAATGAGAAAAAAAGAGATGTTCAAGTAGGAAACGCAAGGGCTGTTTTGCTGATGCTGACCATTGCTCTTACTTATCAGTGTCCGACTGTGAAGAAACTATGCTACCCTTCTCACTGAGATGCCAAGGGAGCAGTGAAAACATGGCTGGCATGGGTGCTTTACAATCCCAAGCCACCCGGGCTCAACATCTATCTTTTGGCCTTCCTGTTTTGTCACTAGTGGAATTAGAGTATTATTAATCAACCAATCAGCCAAATAAGGCTCATTACCATTAAAGAAGAGAAAGTAAGCTTTATTTATGCAATTATAAGTCATTTACAAAACAAAGGGATTATTATTAATACTTGAGTCTGGCAATCTTCCCAGAGTGGTAAACCGACAAGGGCTTTGTTCTTGAAGAGGCAACATAGTAGTTACAGATTCCTGTCCTCTTGCTCTAAGCTCAGGGTGTGTGGCAATGCCTCCTGAATATTCAGGGAAGGTTCTGAGGGCCTCCTGTTCCCCTCAGTGTTGTTTGGGGAAAACATCAGTGGATTAGGAGGCTGGTATACTATGTGACCCTGGCCCAAACTAACAGACTCTCTGGGCCGTGGTTTCCCAGCGGTTACATGTTAGAAATGGGACTAAAATCACTGGGTAGGACTTTTAGAAAATACTTGGGCCCAATTCCCATTTCAAACCAAGGGAATCAGAATCTCTGAGGGTGGGGCCCCAAAACAGTATGTTCAAAAATTGTTCTAGGTGATTCTAGAACATAAGCAGGGGCTGCAAACTATGACTTGGATGACCTCTAAGTCTATTCTGTTTATACCTCTGGTCTTGTCAACACTTGGGACTTCTCAGAGACACCTGTTCCTGGGTTATCAAAGGCCAATGTATGAGTGGAGGCAGCCAGGTGTGGGGCCAAAGGTGTTCAGCTGCCTGGAGACAAAGCATAACACCTGCCTGGGTAGATTGCTTTTTTGAGATACAGTACAGGAAAAATCAAATGGCACACACAGCCTATGGCTCTCAGTTTGAGACCCGAGACAAACTGACAGATCCCAGTTCCTTTTAGATGGCTAGCTCACTGCCTTGTAATGTGTGAAACTGCACGCTCCCTGGTGACATGGGCCATTTCTTGTTTGACTTTATATCAGAAGCCCTAGGCACATGAATGAATGGGTGAGTGGGTGGGTCTCGGACATTCCTTGATTCTTCAGGTTCACGTTGCCTGATAAAGACTTTAGGACTCTAGGCCTGCACTGTTCAATACTGCAGCCATTGGCCACATGTGGCTATGGAGCCCTTGAAACGTGGCTAGTCCAAAGTGTAAAATACATGTCACATTTCAAAGACTTAGAGTGAAAACAAGAATTTACATTTTTATTGATAAATTTTTACACAAATTACATGTTGAAATGATATTTTGAATAGATTGTGTTACATGTAGGATTGAAATTAATTTCCCCTGTTTCTGTTCATTTTTTTAAAATGCAACTACTAGAAAATTTAAATTTTATATTTCCATTGGAAAGTGCTGCTCTGAGCCATTTTGCTTTCATTGACTTTTCATATATGCATCCATGCCATCCTTTTGTGTGATTTTTTTAAAAAATCTCCTATCAATAAACTCTATCTTTCTGTCTTCTCATCTTCTGGTAGGATTGTAATAAAACAGTATGAGAGATGGGGAGGAAACAGGGCTTCGGATTAAAAACCTAGTCCTTCTCTCAGCCTAGGAGGTTATGCTATCTGTTCCCACCTCTCACCTTCTACCCAGGGTATTTTCTTGTAAATGACCATGGCGACTGTCTCAGCTCCCTCCCACAAAGATTTCCCCCTCGTTTCCTACTCTCAGAACTCTTACTCATCCTTCAAGACCCAGATCAAATGCTACCTCCTTCTGGGAAGCCCTATCTGATTTCCCAGACGGAGTAGGTAGCACCCCGCTTGCCTCTCCAGCACTCAGCTCTTATTGCTGTTGTAACACTTCTCCCAGGAATGATTGTGATTCTTTGACTAGATGGTCTACTTCATAAGACTTATTAAGTGCAGGGCTGATCTACTCTGTGTTCCTAAGGTCTGACTCAAGATCTGACACGTGCTCAGTAAATGTTGGACGAATGGACAGATCTCACGCATCAAGGGAAATATCTTTATACATTCCTTAATCTTCTCAACAAATATCTACTGCATATCTACTATGTATCAACCATACCAAGCACACGCTAGGCAGAGGGAATATTGCAATGAGCAAAATAGTCAAAAATGCCTGCTTTTATGGAGCTTTCCAGCTTCTGCTAAAACGTACCTTGCTTCATCCTAATGCCCAGATGTTCAATAAATATTCACTAATGCTGCTGTTGAAGAAGAGGGATGGTGCAGGCAGGAGGAGCTCCTGTGCCCCAGAGCCCATCCTTCTGAAAGGCACAGGCCCTTATCTTTGCTACTGGTCTCACTAGAGGCTCCCTTAACAGAGTCTTTACAACCTTCCACTTACGTTGTGTACTAAAGAGTTTAAGAGGTGCAATAACATTGTAACAGCAGGTATTTATTGGTTTTGATAGAGACAGAGGCAGCTCTGAATTGACCAAAGCATGGCTTTTCCTTTCTTAGAGGCATACCAGTAGTGACCAAGGAGACTGATAAGACTTTTAGAATTGTCTAGAAGGGTAACCATAAAAGCAAATTGAAGCCACTGCATGCATTAAACAAAGGATCATTAAACAGAAGGATCTCTGCCCTTCAGTACCACAGAGTTTTATGGGAGAGACAGGGATGTACATAAATTATGAGATACAAACCAGGTTTGGATAAAAGCTACCATACTCACAAGTGAGCATTTTGGATATCTTATAGGAGTTTCATCCTTAACCCACCCAAAACAAAGCTCCTAATCTTCTCTCCACAACTGCTTCCTCTCTGGTCTCATGATTGGCCCCACCATCTACCTAGTTACTCCAGCCACAAAGTGAGACCTGTCTGTCACCTTCCTCTCCCTTTCTTACTATCCACATGCAATCAAGAACTGAATCTTGTCAGTTCTAATTCTAATCATCTCTACAACCTACACATGCCTCTCCAAACTCACTACCAGCACCAGAGTCCAGCCCATCATCATCACATACCTGGACTACTGCAAAGCCTTCTTGCCGATCTCCATGTGTCTACTCTTGACATAGTCCCTGCACCTCCCCTGCCCCACTGTTCTGTGGAGGCCATCTACCCTGTTCAAATCCAAAGATGAATGTCCTAATATGAGACAAATGACTCACTGCTCAATCCATAGTTCTAATTCTGAGATTTGGAAAGATAAAGGTTGATGCTAGGTAAACTATACAGAATAATGGAGTATATAGTAGGGACTAAGGTTTAGAGTCAGATATACCTGGCTTTAAATTTGAAATCTGCCACTTCTTGCTTTGTGACCTAGGACAAATTAAAATATCTCTGGTCCTTCATTTCCTCATCTGTAAAAGAGGATAATCATCTTTACCTCCATGGTATAGACTCTCTTAACCTAATACAAAATATTCCTTAGAGAATAAATTATATAAGCTATGACTAGCACTTAAGGCCAGTATCTGGCACATAATAAATTCTTGATAAACTGTAGTTGGTTGAAAACATAAAGATTATTCACAGAAAGTAGGTATTTGTCTCCTTAGGGAAAACTATGATTCTGGCAGAGCCCAGGTCCTGCCCCAGATGTACCACTTCATCACCAAAATGTTCCAGACACCTGTATCACCTATAAATTGTTTGAGTTTTTGTCTGTGCCAAAACAATCTAACACCCTTCTAGTGTAACCAAAATGGAAGATCCTTTCTGTCCCTATCACATGAGTGCTAGGAATCTCCAGTTTTACTAGGCTTTAAACTTCTTAACATCAATGTAAAGAAGGAAACATAATCAGGTATAAAATTCCCAGTGTTCAAGAGGGAAAGACAAATTGCCCGGGAAAAGCACAAACAATTCTGGTATTGAGACCAGAGAGAACTTTCTCAACTGTGAACTCAAAGAAAAAATCTGGAGTACTACAGGAGTCAATAAACTTTTCCCTAAAGCGCTGGGCTGTAAATAATTTAAGCTTTGTGGGCTATAAGATCTCTGTTGCAACTACTCAGGTCTGTCATTGTAGCTCAAAAGCAGCTACATAGACAACATGTATACAAATAGACTGTGTTTCAATAAAACTTTATTTACAAAACAGGCAACAGGCCTGTGGGCTGCAGTTAACTGGGCCAAGTATAATATAATGAACCACATTTCAGCTATCTGACACTGGACAAGTCGCTTCATCTCTTTAAATCTTACTTTCCTATATCAAAACATGAGAGTTTGGGGCATGAGTGAAATGTAAACAAAATAAGGTAGAGTCAGTCCTTATTATTCATGGACTACCTATTCACAAAAATGTATTTGTGAATTTGGTTATTCCCAGAAATGTATTTGTAACCCCAAAGTCAACACTCTCATGGTCATTTGTGACCATGCATAAAGAGGTGAAAAATTTGACTCATCAGGTACAAAGTTCCCAGCTGAGGTTGAACAAAACAACACTCTGCCTTCTTGTTCCAACTCTCATAACGTAAACAAGTTTCCTTTTTGCAATCTATTTAGTACTTCACTTTTCACATTTTTGTGCTGTGCTTTTTGGTGGTGATTTCACTGTTTGAAATGTCCACCAAGGCTGTAACATGTGTTATATACAAAATGTATGTGCTAGATAAGCTTCATTCAGGCATGAGTTATAGGACTGCTGGCTGAGAGTTCACTGTCAAGGAATCAAAAACATATATTAGATAAGGTATCTTTAAATAGAACATACATGAAACCAGATGATGTATTAATGAGCTGACAAAAATGTTTTGATCAGAGGCTTACAGGAATCTAACCCTGTATTTCCCTTAGGAGCAAAGGTTCCATATTCACTAATTCAGGATTCCCACCTACATTTATATAACATAACTACTGTAGAAAATGAGAATCACCTGTACATGAACATGCTGTTCAAAGTAGTAGCTAAAAACACTATTACAAAATTCTTAGTTAATAACCATGCTGCGATACTCTTATCTCCTAATGCTGCAATAAAGCTATAACTAATTAAGCATGTTAGTTTTATTCTGTCTGTATTATTTAACAAGAGTGCTGTGTTCCTGTTATTAAGTGGTTGTATCCAAAGTCAGCCAGAGAATGTGTCCACTTTTTCTTTTTCCCATGGCTTCCTAAAGAGAATAAAAACAAAAATAAAGCCTTCCTACGGACTGTCTCCCAGGGGCTTCTACAGACAGGAAGCAGAAATAGAGCACTCTCTAGAGCCACTACTTTAGGCAAAGATGAGAGAGCATCTTGCAGGAGGGGAATAGGGAGCTGCGTGGGTGGGGCCTCGAGGCTGCACCCCTGCCTGGGCGAGAGAAGGGCTCCTCAGGGCCTCTGCTTGCCCCAAAGGCCAGGCGGACTCTGAAAAGCAGTGCTCCTGGCTCCTTGCTGCCCTAGTTAAAATGCCAGCCTGGTATTTATTTGTTTTCTCCCAGACAGATGCCAATTACAGGGGGTTGGGGAAAGAGACAATGGCCCAGATCTGATTGACAACGGCTGCTGAACAAGGGGCCTCTGTGGCATGCTTAATGAAAAGGCAACTGTGGTTTTATTTCATCTATTTGATTTTAGAGTGTCGTTTATAAAAACAATTCAACCAGCAGGATTAACTACTTCTGGGCTTTCTCTTCTCCCTCTGGCTCTGTAGATGTCCTGCTATCCCCGACTTCGCCTCTTCCTCCCTCCACTCCCAGCAGGTTCCTTTCCAGGGTCTCGCAGAGAAGCACAGGCCTGCATGCAGCCCCACTTCACCAAGACTCCTCAGTGATTGCTGAATTTGTCCCCAGGTCCCCATCTCCCTAGCACCACCGTCCTTCCGCCCAGCATCTCCTCCTGCCTGGCCACCTGCAAGAGCCTTGAGGCTTGGCTCCCTCTGTTGTTCTTTCCTCCCTGGAGGCTTTGGAAGTGTGTGGAGCCAGTTTGGGTTGTTAACAATGAAGGTGTAACTGGCACTTAGCACTTGTGGGTGTGCACAACAAGGAACATGCCATCCAAAATGATCCCCAGTGATTTTATTCCCTTGGCCACTTTGTAGCCCGAGTGACTTTGTTTCTAGTCTCACAACCTAATTACCAAATTGTATGGCATGTGAATTATATTCAAATAACCCTGCTATATAAATTTTAAAAATCTAATTACCATAATTATCTACTCAAAACTCTTAAATGATTTGGGATCATCTGTACTGGATCAAATTCAGACTCCTCACAGGGTACCCAGGGGTTTCACTGAACTCTGGGCCCTCCTATCTCTCCTATTTATCTCCTCTCACTGCTTCTCACTAACCATGGCTCTCAAACCCACCCCAGTGAACTTTTCACTTCTATTCCAGCTCTGCTTGCTGTTCATATTCCCTCTATCTAGAGCACCCTCCACTTCACTCCCTTCCATGACAAATGCTTACTCAACTTTCAAGGCTCTGTGTAGGCATCACCTCCTTCAGGAAGCCCACCATGACTCCTCCCAGCCTCAGGCTGCCTCTCTGTGTTTCTCTTGTATAATTTGTAGGGCAGTTACTCAATTATACGGCCCCACGATGGCAGGGAATAGGCTGAATTCAGTCCTCAGCAGAGGGCTGGGCTCACAGAAGAGCAGATCAAGTGGGAGAACAGCTTCCCTCCTCTCAACCAGAAGCAGCTTTGCCTCTTCTGTTCTATGTATTAGAACATCAGGAAAGACTGAAGAAAATTCCCACAGTCACAAAAGGTTTGGAAACTCTGATCTAGGTCATTGAGTTTGTCTGCTGGGGAAAGTGATGACTTCTGAAGTCATTTTTCGTGTTGACTTCTGAAGGCTAAGAATGGAGTTAGTCAGTCGGGGGTAAAAGACCAACAGGTACTTATATGCCTTTCTGACCCCAGTGAAAATCTCAAGATCTAGAGTAAAAGCAAGCTGCAAGGGGAACATTCAAACTGAACTCAACAGCCAGCGTTCCTGAGCTGCCTGATAAAGCTCTTTCCCCAAAGGGTTATGTCTTTGAAGAGGTCATCGAATGCTAATCGGAAAGACAAAGATGCTTATAGAGCCTTTTTCTTGTCTTTCTAAAGGGCTTTAGAGATGGCAAAGCCACTTGCTCCTCTGGGTTCTCTTGCCATTTATTCGCACTTTCATACCACTCTGGAATGTTCTATTTATAGGTCCATAATCCATAAGAGACCATGGCCCCTCCATGATGGGGCTGAATTGTATTTGCATTTGTTTCCCCAGGGCCACAGTGGGTAAACAGTCTGTTTGCTGAGCTTACCTCCTCACCTTCCCTCATGAGGGGAAAGGCAGGTCCAGCCCTCCTGAGGGCCTTGCCTAAGGCACCAGCTGTTTAATGGTGGGGCTGGGTGGAACCCAGGTCTTCCCTTTCCACTCTTCCACCACAACCCTGAACTTGCTGGAGTGGTCCCAGCATGGGCTCCTCAGCCCACATACTCTCCCAGCTCTCTCTCACAGGGTCCTGGGGTGGGAGTAGGGGAAGTGGTGACTACTCGCCTGGGACTACCTCTTGGTAAGACCACATAGTAATGAGGGTTTTTTGTTCTTTAAGTGATCAAACTCTCCCACTCCAGGAAAGGAGAGAAGGGGAAGTAAACACGTATTTCTCATGGACTGAGCACCTGCTGTGTACCAGAGACTACGTCAGCCACACGCACAGAGCTCATAGTTAAATAAAATGAGAACATAGATGATCTCATTTGGTTCCTGTAACAACCCTAGGAGGTAGTGATGTCTGCCTCCATTTTCCAGATGACAAAGTCAAATTAAAAGTAAATGGCAAAATAGGGATTTTCAGCCTCAGCCCTTTGTGACTCCAAAGCCACAAAGTGCTTTTTCCACCTCCCACCTCCCAGAGGGACTCACCCAGTCCTGGATTCCACTCCAGCGTTCTCACAAGTTTCTAGCTGATGCAAGCTCCTTTCCACTCAACAGTCATTGCCTGGAAGCCAAGTGTATGCGCCAGGCTGTGGGGGTGCACTGGGGACCGATATAACACACAGCTCTGCCCTCCCATGGTCCCAGGCTCCTCAGCAGATAGAGGCGGCATCCTTCATTTCACTAGGAAGTGGTACAAGCCACTGGCATTCCCCTGGCATTGTTATGAGTATTCAATATAAAGCAGGGGTCCCCAACCCCTGGACACAAACCAGTAGAAACAGCCTGTTAGGAACGAGGGAGGAAGGCAAGGCAAAAATTCCAAAAAGGAAACTGGCATTTATTGAGTGCTTATGTATTACAGGCATGTTCTAAATGCATTGTACCAGTGGTCCCTAACCTTCTTGGCTCCAGAGATGGGTTTCATGGAAGACATTTTTTCCATGGACAGTGGGAATGGCGAGGGAGTGGGGGGTGGTTTCAGGATGAAAATTCCACCTCAGATCATCAGGCATTAGCTTCTCATAAGGAGCGCACAACCTAGATCCCTTGCATGTGCAGTTCACAATAGGGTTCATGCCCCTATGAGAGGCTGATGCCACCGTTAATCTGACAGGTGGCAGAGTTCAGGTGGTAACCCTCTTCGCTCACCCACCGCTCACCTCCTGCTGCACAGCCTGGTTCCTAACAGGACGTTTCTATGGGTCTATGTCCAGGGGTTGGGGATCCCTGCTTTATATTGAATACTCATAACAATGCCAGGGGAATAGTCTCTTGTTATTCCTCATGTTACACGTGGAGGGATCTGAGAGTCAGAGTGAAG
The DNA here is from genome assembly GCF_002776525.5 of Piliocolobus tephrosceles. NCBI lineage: Eukaryota > Metazoa > Chordata > Mammalia > Primates > Cercopithecidae > Piliocolobus > Piliocolobus tephrosceles. The sequence goes on from NC_045446.1 coordinate 69,461,940, forward strand.
CTGTCATTTGTGCATAATCACCCTGCTGCTGCAAGGGCAGAGGCAAGACCAAGTCAGCCTGAAAGCAGAGACTTTGAGAGACTGAACCATTACATCAAACTGGAGGTTCAGGAAAGGCTTCCTGGGAAAAGGTAACTTTTGACCCCAAATAGTTCCTGAATCTCTTTCTTCCAGGACTTCTTACAAAAACAGAAGGGAATTACTTGAATTACTTGGAGATTTTTTAAAAAGACTTCCCTAGATTCGGGTCCCATGAGAAGTGACATTCTCCCCTCAGCATGCCCTAGGCATTGCCACTCTCCACACCTCGCCCATCCCCTTTCCTTTCTATTTCCGTTTGCCTTCTCCCTCCTACCTTAAGGGTTCAGCTCAGTTATAGCTCCCCCTAGGGCCTTCCAGCAGGGACCAGCGACCACCCGTGCCTTTAACTCCTCCAGTAGGTTTCCAATGTGGAGACTGGGGGGAATAAAAGGAGACTTATGAATAGTTCAGTATTTATAAGGTGTTAGGCTGGGAGTTTTACATAATTATTTCCTTTAATCTCACTTTGTCTTACCACTATTGCACGGAGCAGGTGTCAGCATCCCACAGAAGAGAAAACCAGACACACAGAAATGTTATGACTTGCTCAAGATCGCCCAGCTAGTGACCAGAGTGAGAATTAATTTGTCTGACTCTGAAGTCCACATTCTTAGTTTAGTGTGCCTGGTAGGTTGTTTGTCTCCTGTGGGTGTCTGTCCAGGAGAGACTGGAAACATATGGTGCACTCTTTGCATGCAGAAATAGGGTTATCTGTATCTTCTGTACCTGCACTGTACTTGGCATATAATAATTGCTTACTAAAATTTATCAAATAAATGAATATTTTACACGTTCCTGTATCCTCAGTGTTCAGTAGAGTGCTTTATATATTCTAACATCTAATGAAGGATTTTTTCATTTCTAAAAAGTAAGACAAATGTTTTATTAACAGTCAAGCTTAGACCAGGTGAGGTGGCTCACGCCTGTAATCCCAGCAGTTTGGGAGGATGAGGTAGGTGGATTACATGAAGCTAGGAGTTTGAGACCAGCCTTGCCAACATGGTGAAATCCTGTCTCTACTGAAAATACAAAAATTAGCTGGGCGTGGTGGCACATGCCTGTAGTCCCAGATATGGTAGGCTGAGACATAAGAATCACTTGAATCTTGGAGGCAGAATTTGTAGTGAGCCAAGACTGTGCTACTGCACTTCAGCCTGGGTGACAGTGAGACTCTGTCTCAAACAAAACAAATCAAAAAAAAAAAAAACAACCAAAACCAACCAATGAACCAACCAAAACACAGTCTAGCATTAATGATTTTGCATCCCACCCATACACAAAATGCAAGACAGTGCCGTTCTTGCTAACATTTCATTGCTATTTCAAGTTCATTATTATAACCCCAGCAACTCCAGGCCTAGGTAGACGGTTAAATTCATCCAATTCTGAGTTTCACTCTTAACCCCTTCTGGGACATGTGGATGGCTCTAGAGACCCAGGTTTATGGAGCAGTGTAATGTGATGCAAATGTGGTACCTTCAGTATCACATTTTGAAGGCTCTGCTCTTTCTTTAAGTAGTTTATTAATCTGATTATATCTGGTTAATCTCCCCATAGATTAGTTTCTTTAAAAAGGTGGGGGGTTTTAAATCAATGTTGTGATGTCCTACGGATCAGGCAAAAGACCTTTGAGGTTTTAGTGAAGGATCTTTTCAAAGATGAAGATGAGTAAGCTTTCTTAATTAAACCCCAAATTCAACAAGATGTGTTCCAGTGCTACCCAATAGTCCTGCAGTCATCACTATCCTTATAACATTAGGAGTGAGGCTCTTCCTGAAAGGCAGAAATGCAAGTTTTGATCCCCACATCACTACCTACAATATAAAGTATGACGAAGAATAAATGATAGCTACTCACCTCAAAACATTAAGAACAAGGACCTTTCAGGTGCTATATAACACCTATAACAAAGCCTTTCTCTGAGAGCTATGCCTGTGGCTAGAAGAGGCACTTTGCAGAGCTGCACTGAGGGGAAAAACTGACCCTTAAAACCCATTCTCATGCAAGCCTATTATTTAGAGTTACAAGTGTAACCAAAAGAAGAACTGCAAATGCCATATAGATGACTCCTAATAGCAAGCGCACCCTGGGGGAAGGCAGGGTGTCAGTGGCTAGGCTTTCATTTCACCCAGCAGAAAGGCAATACACACTGTGTAAAGCTGATAGGTGACTTTGGAGCAGTTTAAGCACATACTATTTAGTGATGTGGACACAACCACTAGAACTAAAGACAAAAGTAGTTCAATGTGGTTGTGTCAAGGGACAGGATTTGGGGTTGAGGAAGGGTTTTGCTGTTTACTGTAAGATCTCCCGCATTATTTTATCTTGGAATCATTTGTAAGGATGGATATCTTTGATTTTAGAAACTTTTTTTAAAGTCCTGCTTTTTGCCTTCCTTGTTCTCCAAGAAGTCACTGTTATTTGGGGAGTTTGGAACTATTCCTGCCTTTCCGTTCAGCTACCTCTCAATCTGTGGCTTTCTGATGAATAAAGGGTACCAGTGGAGACTGGGCTGTGTTTTATGTTAATCCCATACAGTAAGGGGTCCTAGGAGCCATCTCTCTAGAAGTGGCGGTGCAGGAATGCCCCACTTTACAGTATTTTATTGATTGTTTACATCACAACTGTTTTCAGAACAGTTCAGATCTGAAACCTGTGTGATTTTAAATTTTCTAGTAGCCACGTTTTAAAAAGCAGGAAGAAAAAAATGACAACAATTTTAATGATGTTATATTTATTTCATCTATAAATACATTTTATTTATCTAAAATATTATAATGTTGCTACCTAATATAGAAAAAGTATTCATGGGACATTTTATATTCTTTTATTTTTCCTCCTAAGTCTACGAAATCCAGGGCACATCTTGTATTATATTTATGGTACATATTAATTCAGACTAGCCACATTTCGAGTCCTCAATAGTCACATGTGACTGCTGGCTACCATATTGGTAGCACAAATCTGGATCTTTCAGTTTCTCCAACCAAGCGACACACACTCTGGCCTCTTCTCACATGTTCTTCCCTCTGCTTGGGGCATGCTCTCCACCACCCCCAACCCACTTTGCTGGGCTGACTTTCAAATCAGAGGTCACTTCCTCCTGGAAGTTCCCCCGGTCTGAGTTAAGGGTCCCTCTTACATGCTGCCATGGCATTCTGTAGGGTACTATTAAGATACATATTAAATGAATTGTAATTACTTGGGTTTCTTGGACTTTAACTCCATCTATACCGTGTTTACCACTGAGCCTCCAATGCCTAGGATGTGCTTGCTAAAATAAAACATCCTTTAGGCCCTGGACATCGATCTGCTCAGGGATGGTCCTAAGAAGCAAAGAAAAACCAGCTTCTCTCTTCACACCTACCCAAAAGAGCACAGAAGAGCACAGACTTTGGAGTCAGTCAGGCCTTGGTTCAAATTCTGATTCTACCCCTTAACAAAGCTGTGTCCTGGCCAAGTCCCTTTACCTCTCAGAGGCTTAGTTTCTCCATCTGTAAAACGGGGCTATCAATCTGCCATGCATAATTGCTGCACAGATTAAACAACTGACATAAGTGGTCTAGAATAGTGCCTGGCACATGGTGAGTACTTTACACCCAGTTTCATTAAATTAAAGTAGCCATGAATTACAACTGCATAAATAATGAGATACATCATTATTTCATGAGCCACTGAGAAAAGGGAACAATAACCTCCAATGACAATGTCAGTTAAACTATGACATGCTTTCAACTGTAAGATGCATCCTAATTTCAGAGATGCTAAAAAGTTAAGGTATCCATCTTAAACTCAATGACATTTGATAAGTGATTCTCCCCTCCTCTTTCTCCCTGGAGAGTTACTGGACAGAACTCTTAGGTAGAGGATGCTGACCTCTGACCTGTGTCACATTACATGGAGTCATGGGACTTGGGTTTCATGAGGTGCTCTAGAAACTATAAAGAAAGAAATGGCTATTTAATGAATTCCCATCACAGGCCAGCCACTTTCCTTACATTATTTCAATCACTTCTGAAAACAATCTTATTTGGTATATTTCTCATTTTTAAGAAGAGGAAATGGCAGTTCAAAGAGGTTAAGTTGTGTAGCTAGTACATGGTGGAGCCAGGCCTGGAACCGGGGCCCATGTCACGCACCGCCCCACTGCCTCCACAAAACCCAGTTTCTAAAGGCCTTAGATCTCGAGGTTGGCTGGCTGTCCTGAAAGCCTCGTTAGCAGCATCCTGTAAATGTGCTGTAAATGCCCTGAACTCCTAAAAGAAGCTCGGGATCAAACCATCAGCCCTGAGCTTATTAGATTTAACGCTAGGAACAAACTTTGAAACAACAGGTTAAGGAGACCCCTGCAAAGATCTGAGGGAGAAGCAGAGCCTGGCCCTCCAGGGGCAGCAGGCTGGCAAGACAAGGCTGTACACAGCTTGCCAGATCCGGTATCAGTGAAAGGGAAGAATGTCGGCTTCCTCCTCAGCATCTGCAAGCTCCACAGCACCCCACTGTGTGAGGGGGAAATGAGGAAGGGCCTGAGATGCTGAAATGGCCAGGGGTGCATGGGTGGTAAATGTGGAATAGGGGGATGTTAGGAGGGAAGCCCTAATGTGGGGAAGTCACCCAAGCTTGTCAGTGCCTGAAACATACACATCAAATGTAAACACCTAGATGGGTGGCAGAGATTAAGGACAGAAGGCAGAAGGTCCCTTTGGTGAGATACTGGGGACCAAATTTGCTCACAAACTCATGTGAGGGTCTTTTGCAGTTTTTTGCTCTCTCAGATTTGCTAAGGCTGAGATGACATGCTGGCCCTGCAATAATTTAAGATACAGGAATTTCCTTACAAAGTTCAGTGTCTTTCCACAAAGTCAAAGACACTGCTGATTTGATCAAGTTGCTGATTTGATCATCTGAGGAAGTGTATACTTCATGGGAGTTTCTCAAGCTTCTTCTCCATTTAAAGTAGCTCCCTGCATCCTCTTTATATTTTTCGAGATGAAATCTTAGTAAAATGGTTAAGAGAGGACCTAGTCTGGTGAAGTGGAAGTCAGGGCTCACCAGGCCACCCCTCCTCTCCTATCCCCTGGTGAAACTCCAGCACTGGGCAGAAGAGAGACTAAAAACCACTGAGCTGGCACTTCCAGCTGTGGCATTTGATGAGTCTGCTATAAACTGGGGGGAGAAAGGCTTAAACATGTAACAGTGGAAGCCTGTTGTAGTAGAGAGGACGCTGGTTTGGTTCACCAAGAAAGCAGCACTTTCATCTTAGTTTGGCTGTGCAATGAGTTTCCCTAGGGTTTGGCTTTGGCATGGGTTCTGGGCCCCACCCCTCACTTGCCATGTGACCTTAGCCAGAAGACTTCTCCCTGGGCCTCAGTTTCCTGCAGGGAGCTGGGATTGCTCAGTGGCTCTCGCACAGTGCTCAGGGGAATCCTGGAAGCAACCCTCCCTCGCTTCACCACTTTATCCAGAACATCTCTGCTTTTCTGTATTTCATACATTTTGGATCCCTGTAAAACTTGCTTTGAAGATGTCTTTGTGGTCAGTAAAAGAAGTTTGAACTCTGACAGACTGAATCATCTCCTACATTCCTTCCAGCCCTGACATTCCCTGACTCTAAAAATCACCAAGTTACAATCTATTCATGGGAATAAACAATCCTCAAAGAAGTTGGAAGGTGCTGGGTATTTGTGAGCAGGGTGTGTGTGTGTGTGTGTGTGTGTGTGTGTGTGTGTGTGTACGCGCGCACGTGGGGGGGCATGTACTTGTGTGTGTTTAATCCTTCAACATTTATGTGTGTGTGCCTGTGCTTCTCAAACGCAAGCCACATGCAAACATTTCCCCTGCAAAGTTTGGTGCTTTCAAGTTATTTATGTGCAAAAGATGCCTGCAGGCAAAGCAGGGCAAGCATGTTTCTGTGCCAGCCCAGAAATGTGCTTTGCACTCCGCAGGTGAGAAGACACTGCTGCCCTGCAGCCTGCAAATAAGGAAACCAGTTGAGAACAACATAAATCCACCAGGCAAGTGTTCACACCCTTGGTTTCCTCATTTTCCTGCTGGCCTTGTCTTCATTCCCCAGGCCTTCGCTGATTCCTGCCCATCTCTCCAAGACAGAAAAAGGAAGACAGAAAATGCAGCCCAGTAACCATTTCAAAACAGTGACATGATGCTAGAACAGTCATTAAGTCCACCACACACTTGTTCACGTTTGCCAAGCCTTGCTGGGTAAAACTTCTAAACCCAGGGCCGTCATAGTGCCACAGCTGCAGATGCAGCCTGAGGGCAAATAGAAGTTGAGGCTGGTTCTCCCTAGGTGACAGGTAATCCTTAGCATCCTGTATAGACAGGCCTCCTGGTCCGGCCTAAGAACCCAGCAGAAGGGAGCAGATAACAGCAACATCAGACCATGAATAAATCAAAAGTAATTTCCATTTCTCTTTGGATCTTATGGGCTTTATGTAGGGGGAAGGTATAGCACACATGCTTTTCTGATTATATCTTCATTATGCCACCTAAAAACAAACAGATAAACAGACTGTAAAGCTGAAAGAGACCCTGGAGGGCATCTCACCACCCTGCTCATTTTAAGGGCAAGAAAATCAAGACCTGGTATGGGAAGGACGCTTGCTGAGAACCATCCTGCTATACTACCTAGGAGACTGGACCTCAGGCCGCTGGCCATTTCATTCAGCCCCAAAGCCGTCACCAAGTATACTTACACAGTATGCTGTGGCCTTCACTTGCTAATGGCATACTGTATGAGTGATGAGGACAGGAGGGACCTGAAAGCCAGCTCACACTCTGCTCACTCAGCCTTGTGCCCTGGTGCAGGGCTATGTCTGCCTGGAGGAAGGGCATTGTCTTCTAATTTGCACAGAAAGGCTAGCAGGGTCTCCAGGAGACAGGAAGTGTTCACAGAGGGGAACACTGGAGCCCTAAGATGAGTTTAAGAGCAGAGAAAGAAAGTGCAGATCTTTTGAGGGGAGTGGGAAAATGTGCAAAGAGCTGCTGTTAGGGATTCATCAGGCATGCATCTTTCTCCTAGCCCAGGCCCAGTGCGCCCTGATGCCTGGGCCTTTACCCAAGGCCTCTCCAGGAAGACCCAGCCAGAAACATGCTCTTTGGATCCCATCTTGGAGTAGAAGGTTACAGAACCCACCCCTCCTGGCCTCTCTACAGCTAGGTTCCAATGGCCCTGCCGTCCTTAACAGGAGACTTTGGGGTCCTCTACCACTGCCATACTCCTTGCTGCTTTGGGGGTACCTTTTGCAGCCTCCCCTGTCCCTCCTAGCAGGCTTTTTTCTCTGCCCCCCACATCCTGGGAGAAGGAAATCACCCAACAGAGAGGAGGGGAGACCTACCCCAGCTGCTTTGCCCACTCCTGGCAACCACCCCTCCCTCCATCCCCTGAACTTCTGCTGCCTCAGGAAAGGGCTGAAGACATAGATTCTAAATATAGGTACACCCCCACCCCCAATCCTCCTGCCCAGCTAATATTAGCCCTTTTGTAGAATCCACTGACAGCATTATTCCCTTTTTTTGGCTGTGCTGGTGGGAATTCTTCTGCTTACAGTAAGGAGTGAGGCAGACTGAGCCAGCAAAAGTCTGCGGAACACACTGAGCCAGATACAGAGAGAGCTCTGCTACCAGGGGCTGTGCCAGGTGATTTATGGAGCTCCTTTTCAGACACAAGATTTATGATTCTGTGAACAGGGAGTTTTGGGAAATGGGCAGGCATCTGGATGAGGATGGGTGGTTCTGGTTAATTGAATTTGTCAGCTTCCAGATAGAGGGGGCACTAACAGTTATTGACGATTTACTCTGAGCCAGGAACACTGCTAAGGATTTCGTGTACATGATTTCATTGTATCTTTACAACGGCCCTATGAGAGGGGTAGAATTATCCCTATTTTACAGATGAGGCATTGAGGCTCAAAGAAGTGAAAGTACTTTGCCCCCTGACAGTGTCTAGTCAACGCAAAGATGGGATGTGAACTCAGGTCTTTGTGACTCCAAAGTCCTGGCTTTTCACCACGTCATCAGGCCTGTTTGTTTCAACACTGGCAGAAAATCTATTGAAAATGGTGTGAGTGTGCTGCTTCTGCATGGTCCATAGTTGAGGGCAGGGAAGCAAAGTGCTGATTTTGGAGTGAGGGGATGTGAACTGGGTGCCTGCTGCTGTGAGGCCGACTTGGAGCAACTTATTAGGCCTGTCTGAGCCTTAGTTTTTCCACCTAGAAAATAGGAGTGCAGATAGAGAAACCTCAAAGGTGCTTTTGGCCCTGACTCTTGGAGTCTGCACAGTTTTCTGAGGGTCTTCTTTATTTTGATGGCGAGTTCTCACCATCTTGGCCCACAAATGCAGCTTGAAATGAGCACAGTGGCATGAGGTGAGGGCAGAGAGCAAATTGAACATGTACTGACCAGAAGGCTCCCTAAGCAGCCTTCCTGCTGAGATCTCACTATCTTGCAACTCCTCTCTACAAGGTATAAAAGAACAAAAAAGCTAATTCTGCCTGAGGCAGTATAGCACAAACAAGGTCCTCCTGGTTTCTCAAATTCACTCAAAGAAAGAGAAAGCAGATATGAGAGACAGCATATAGATCTGGAGTGACTGGTAATACATGGGGGAAACAGTAGGTATTGATTTCATTCCACTGCTTATTTTCCCACCTTGTTCCAATGAGGATTCAAGGCAAGGGCACTTAGGAGCTGGTGATACCTAAGGGGTTTGCAAGGCCATTCACTGAGAAAGGAATAGAGTCAATGACGATAGCTGATTGAGTCTAGAAACACAACGTTATAAGCTTGTCTCCATCAGGAAAATGAGACTGGCCAGACAAATGGACTGATTTGTCAATCTGATGGCTGTCCTACTGGCTTATTTTTTGGCACCTGGAGAAATGCACCCTTTGGGGCAGTCCACCTTGCTGTCAGCATTGTGATGGAAGGCTCAGGAGGAAAGACCAGGGTCTGCGTGTGATGGGGAAGCCGGCAGGAGCTGTTGAGAACCTCTTGAAAGAACTCTCTTCCCAGACTCCAGACCTTGGAGGAGCTTTCCCATCAAAGCAGCGTCAGCGGAAGCACCCGAGTTCTTGCCACTTCATCTTTGTTGTATTTTATTGACGTTACACTGATACTGAAATTTCATTTCCAGAAACCTTTCCTGGACCACTTCTCTGAGGAAAGAAGCTAGCCCATTAGTGAGCCACTCAAGTGGCCCGTGGCAGTCTCTCAGGAATTCTCAGAGCTTGCAGCTCCCGAGCGGTGCTGGTTATGTGTGTACATGTGCACGAGTGACAGACAAGCGCAGTGACACTGTCACTATCAGGAAATCACAAACAACAGGATTGTTTTCAAGGTGAGGCCTGGGCTCTTCATCCTCCAGAAACCAACAGAGCCTAAAGGGAAACCTCACAGGCACGGCCACGTGTGCAGACCCAGACAAGCGCATAGGACCCATGACACAGACGCACCCAACATGCACCTCTGAGCCCAGACACACATGCCTGCTTGTAGGCACGTGCGCAGGTGTTTACACCTTTAAATGCCTGCAGGACCCTCCCATCCCAGACACACAGGCACACACTGGGGCCATGGAGGGTGGTCTCTACTAGCTGAAAGTTTACCACATTAGGGACTCCTTGGCTGAGCACCAGCTCTGGAGGATTTCCAATCTGATGATCTCAGAACTCCCTAAAGTGTCAATATGTTCATTTTCACAGCTGTTTCCTCATCAGCTTCTTCCCAGAAGGCCTTGGAGAGAGTACTCCAGGCAGAAGATGAGTAACACAGTCCTTTGGGAGCTTACTATCTTCTAAGAGTAGCAACAGGTAAGGTGGTGTTAAGGAGAGAGGCAGGCAGGCAGGGAGACGAAGTGTAAACTTTCTCAGGGTCAAGTCTGACTTCTTTACTATTGAATTCCCAGAGCCCAGCAAGGTGGGAGCACCTAGTACAGCTTCATAAATAATTATGTAATGAACTGATTCAGGGCTATTGCAGGCCAACCTTACTTGGTCTCTCATATGCCTCTCTGCCACCCACAGTATCATGTCCACACTCCTTGTAGCCCGCCTTCCAGAGCCAAAACCTGTCTTCCTACCTCATGTCCTATCCCGCTGCCCCATATCTGCCTCTCTGCTCTTTATTCCCATTCCACTGAGCCTCTCCCCATTTCTCTAGGACTCCAGGGCCTTCCAGGTCTCAGGGCCTTTACGGAAACTTTCCCTCTGCATCCTTTTCTATCTGGTGAGCTCTTTTTCACCCTTTCAGATGCATAGCAAATATCCTCTTGCTATGGTTTGAATGTGTCCTCTCCAAAATTCATTTTGAAACTTAATCCCCAATGCAACAGTATTAAGAGGTGTGACCTTTGGGAGGTGGTTAGGTTATGAGAGCTCTATCCTTGAGAATGGATTAGTGCCTTATAAAAGGGCTGGAGGGAACTAGCTAGGCCCCCTTTTGTTGCCTCTCCTGTTCCCTCTGCCATTTGAGGACACAGTGTTCCTCCCCTCTGGAGGATGTGGCAGCAAAAAGGTGCCATTTTGAAAGCAGAGACCAAGACCTCACCAAAAATCAAAACTGTTTCATCTTGATCTTGGACTTCCAGTCTCTAGAACTGTGAGAAATAAATTTGTTCTTTATAAATTACCCAACCTCAAGTGTTTTGTTACAGCATTATTAATAGCTGAAGACACCAATCTTCTGTAGTTCTGACAGCTTTTCCTTCTCCTTCCCTGTCATCCCGAGTCAGAGTTCACTGCAGCCTCCAAAGGGCTCACAAAGGTCTGTCTTCCTCCTTTTGTGGCCGCCTCTCCACAGCAAGCGGGTCCAGGTGGTAGGCGTATCCCTTACATATCACTTACAGAGCCTGGCACTCAGGAAGTGAAGTTGGTGGAGACCTAGCAAGATGGCATCACAGCTCCAGGGTCTGGCTCTGGGCTTTGTAACCCCCTTAACTGGCCCCCTCCCATTTGAGGAACAGGAGAAGCAGTGGATGCCACACATGGGAACCCCATGGGGAAGGAAGCGAGCCAGAGCAGACTGTACTACACCTGCTTCAGGGCTGCTGCAATCACCCACGTCTGGCTCCGGGACACATAGGAGGCTGTGATGCCCATCTCTCCATGTCTCTGCCTCCCGGCCTGTGGCTCCTGAAGCCACCTGTCCCAATTAACCCTCCTGAAGCTCTTTTCTTGCAAGGCCCCTGGGTATGAAACGTCATTAAGGACATATCTCTCCCAGGTTAAACTCTCCCAGTGCGAAAGAGATGCTGGTCTACCTTTCAGCTGGAAAATCTGGGACAGCCAGCCTGGGTTAGTGGGAGCAGGAGCTGTGGGCCCTGCCTGCTCCCTTAGGGAAGCCCAAACTAATTAATACCTGGTTGGCTCACTCGGCAAAATAAACACATAAAACGAGATGATTTAACATCTTCTTTTCGTTATTGATTTATTTAGATTTCTAAAAGGTCACAGTCAATTTTTTTTTTCCACTGGACAGAAACCTGGAATGAGTAAAGGGTAGAGAGCTGCAAATGGATTCAACTATAAAAACACTGGGCTGTCTTTAGGTGTCAAATGATGGCATTACGCTCTGCACATAGAGATGAAGGAGATGCAGCTCAGCCTTCTGGGAGCTTCCTTGTTCACATTCAGACTCAAAGGCAACTCCTTAGCACCTTTGATATGCCCGGGAACAGCACAGGGACCATTACACTTACTCCTCTCAGCAATTCCCATAGGGAGGTATTACGATCATTTCTGTTTCACAGAGGAATGGAGACTCAGGGAGTTCACTGATTTGTCTACGGTCAAGCAGCCAGTGGGAGAGCTGGGCTTTGAACCCAGGTCTATGTAGCTCCCAACATTGATAGTCTTACTTTCCTAAGAGATGGGTCCATCTTTAGTCCAGTGGAGATTCTTGAAAGTTTCTGGAGAATGGTTTCTTAGTTTTAATTTATCATGACAACCCTAGGAAGGTAGGCATCAATGTCCATATTTTATCACTGAGAAAGTGAAATTCAGAGTTTTCTGCCCCAGCTTGGAAATCATAGTCAAGATCAGAATTAAAAACTTTTAGTTTGGCCTCTTGGTGATGTGGGATGGCTCTCTGTAGAGCCATGGACGGAAGATAAGGCCCCTAGGGAGGGTATGCTTGGTGGCAAGTCCCCAGGAGGCCTGCATCCCATCTAAGGACAATTCTTCAAGGGCTACAATGGCCTTTGTCACCAAATCTCATATCAATTCTGCCTCTCTGGCATAACTAGGTTCTAGAATAAGGTCCCAAACCATTAAAATCTTTAATGTCCCAGGATAAAGTTCAGACTCCTTCACAAAGCATTCAGTTCCTTTAAGGTCCACCTTCTGGGGTCTCTCCAATTCAGCACTGTAACCTTTGAGCCCTTGTGAATGTCTCTGAATGTTCAGTTAGATTCTTCTCACTAAACTGCTGGTTCTGCTTGGGCCTGGAAGGCCCTGTCCCACGGGCCCACTAGGCAGATTCCTATGCATCTTTCATGATTCTGTGTGGATCACATTTCCTCTGACATTCCTCTGAACATGTAAAGATGCTGAATATCATTTATCATTAGGGAAATCCAAATCAAAACCACAATGAGATACCACTTCAAACCCACAAGGAAATAAAAAAGACATAAAAAAGTATTAAAAAGGATGTAAAATGATCTCTCCTTTCTCTACATTTCTGTGGCCCCTTTATGCCTATGTTATAGTCTTGATCATGCTTGGTAGCAATTGTTTGTATAGAGTCCAATACCCCCTATCAGATTGGGTGGCCCTTGGGAGCAGAGACCCAGATGGATTTCCTTCTGTGTGACCAGATACTCCAGTACAGGGCCTGGCACATGAAAGGAGCTTCATAAATCATTGCTGAATGAATTAATGAAATGACTGCTGAATAAATGAATGGCCACAATTCAAAACTCTTTTAGAAATGTTCAGGGGCTGATAACATTATCTTTACTGCAGAGAAACTGCTGACTTCCAGGGTGCAATCTCATACTCTTGCTTCTCTGTTCTAACCAATTTCAGCCAGTAACATTCTTTCCTCATTTTTATGTATTAAAAAACAACAAAAACAAACACTCGATTCTTTTGTTAACCTGAATGCCAAGCTATTAATACTTGTGGGTATTTTTATTTTCTAGGAGGACAGGATGGATTCCAGGGGAGATAATGGTGTAAGCATTGGTCTTTTTCAGCATGTGGTCCAGAGGCCAATCTCTTATCTGTTATGAAGGAGAAAGTTTTGTTTCAGTGGAGTATTTATTCAGGCATTTGTGTGGAAATATTTAAAATTGGGGGAAAAAAAACTGCAGGAAAAAGGCAGGAATTATAGCATTCTGTCCCAGGCTGGGTCCCCAGTATTAAGCACCTTGCCTGGCATAATGGCCAGAGACTCACTACCCTGTCCATAAGGAAATTTTCAAGCTTCAGTGCAGTGTTGTTTCTGGCATTTATAGGTTGTTGTTGTTGTTGTTCTTCTGACACAAGCACATGATAAGGCATAACTGTTAGCTGTAGTAAGCCTTGTTCTTATCACCACCTTTTAAAGTTTTCCAAAATACAGGCAAGATTAACACAAATTCTTTATAAAACTCTTACAAGAAATACAAAAGGAGGGAGCCCTTCTCAACTCATTCTATGAGATGAGCATTATTCTGATAGTAAAATCAGACAAAGACATTACATACACAAATACAGATGAATATCTCCCAAAAATAGAAAAATATAAATTTTTATAAAAATATAAAAATCTTCAATAAGATAACATTGAATTGAATCCAACACCACATAAAAAGAACTATACACCATGACCAAGTGGGATTTATCAAGGAATTCAAGGTCGGTTTAACATATAAAAACCAATCATTGCAATAGATCACATGAAGACCATAAAAGATAAAAACCACATGATTATGTCATTAGACACGGAAAAAGCATTTCACAAAATCTAACATCCTTTCATGAAAAAATACAACAAACTATAAATAGAAGAAATCCTTAACTTGATAGAGGCCATCTACAAAAAACTCACATCTAACATTGTACTTAATGGTGAAAGACTGAAAGCTTTCCCCCTAAGATTAGAAACAAGGCAAGGTGACTGCTCTCATCACTTCTTTGAATACTGTACTGGAGGTTCCAACCAGGAAAATTAGTTAACAACAAGAAATAAAGACATTCAGATTGGAGAAATGAAGAAATAAAACTATCTCTACTCACCAATGACAAGATCTTATATATAGAAAATCCTAAGGAATCCACAAAAGAGCTATTAGAATAAACAAGTTCAGCAAGTTTGAAGGATACCAGATAAACGTACAATCAGTTGTATTTCTATACACTGATGTATAGAAATGAACAATCCAAAAATGCAATCAAGAAAATAATTCCATTTATAATAGCATCAAAAAGAATAAAGTAAGAATAAATGTAACAAAAGTGAAAGATTTGTACACTAAATATTATAAAACAGATTAAAAAGAAATTAAAGCAGGCTTGAGTAAATGGGAAGATATCTCATGTTTGTGGATTGGGAGATTTAATATTGTTTGGATAAAAATAGTCCCCAACTTTATTTATAGATTTAATGTATTCCCTACCAAAATCTCAGCTGGATTTTTTTTTTTTTTTTTTTTTTTTTTTTTTTTTGTAGAAATGTACTAGTGTATCCTGAAATTTATATGGAAATGCAAGGAACACAGAATATTCACATAGTCCTCAAGAAGAACAAAGTTGGAGGAAGCCCACATCTCAATGTCCAAATTTACTATGAAGCTACAGTAATCAAGATAGTGTGGTACTGGCATATAGAGTAGATATATAGATCAATGGAATCAAATTTAGAGTCTTGAAATAAACCCTCACATCTATAGTCATTTGATTTTTTGACAAGAGTACCAAGACAATTCAATAAGGAAAGAAAGTCTTCTCAGCAAATGATGCCAAGATAACTGAATATCCACATGCAAAAGAATGAAGTTTGCTCCAGACCTCACGTAAGATAGAAGGATTAACTCAAAGTGGATCATAGATCCATGTGTAGATCTAAAAATATAAAACTCTTAATAGAAAACAGGAATAAATTTTCATTACTTTGGATTAAGCTATGGTTTCTTAGATGTGACACCAAAAGCACAAGTGACAAAAGAAAAAATATAGATACATTCGACTCTTTCAAAATGAAAAAGTTTTGTGCTTCAAAAGAATATTATCAAGAGAGTAAAAAGACAACTCACAGAATGAGAAAAAATTGCAAATCACCTATCAGATAATTATATCCAGAATATATAAAGAACTCTTATAACTCAACAATAAACAACATAAAACCCAAATTAAAAAATAGGCAAAGGACTTGACTATTTCTCCAAAGAAGACAGAAAAAAATGTCGATAAGAACATGTAAAGATGCTGAATATCGGCCAGGCATGGTGGCTCACGCCTGTAATGCCAGCACTTTGGGAGGCAGATGTGGGCAGATCACGAGGTGAAGAGATCAAGACCATCCTGGCCAACATGGTGAAACCCTGTCTCTACTAAAAATGCAAAAATTATCTGGGCGTGGTGGTGGGAGTCTGTAGTCCCACCACTACTTGGGAGGCTGAAGCAGGAGAATTGCTTGAACCTGGGAGGCAGAGGTTGCAGTGAGCCAAGATCACGCCACTGCACTCTAGCATGGCAACAGAGTGAGACTCTGTCTCAAAAAAAAAAAAAAAAAAAAGAGATGCTGAATATCATTCATCATTAGGGAAATCCAAATCAAAGTCACAATAAGATGCCACTTCAAACCCACAAGGAAATAAAAAAGACATAAAAAGTATTGAAAAGCATGTAAAAAATTGGAAATGTCATACATTGCTGGTGGTATTGTGAAATGGCGAAGCTACATTTAAAAATAGGTTGGCAGTTGCTAAAAATGTTTATCATAGAGTTGCCATATGACCTAGCAATATCACTGCTAGATATATACCCCAAAGAACTGAAATTTATGTCCACATAAAAACTTGCCCATGAATGTTCATAGCATCATTATTCATAATAGTTAAAAATGGAAATAACCCTGATGTCCATCAACTGATAAATAAACAAATTGTGGTATGTGTGTGTGGGTGGGTGGGTATGGGCATGGGTATATCAGGAATAAAGTATTGATTCATGCCGCAACATGGATAAACCTTGAAGACATTATGCTAAGTGAAAAAAAAAAAACAGACACAAAGGCAACATCTTGTATGATTCCTTTTATATACAAGGTTCAGAACAGGCAAGCCCATAAAGAGGGAGAAAGTAGATTAGTGGAGTGGTTGCCAAGGGCTGGGGGAAACAGGGTATGGGGAATGACTGCTAATGAGTACAGGGTTTCTTTTTGGGGTGATGAAATGTTCTAAAGTTAGATTGTGGTGATGGTTGCACAACTCTGTGAATAGACTAAAAAAACACTGAATTGTTACTTTAAAAGGGTAAATTTTATAGCACGTGAATTATATCTCAATAATGCTGCTATAGAAAACACATGCAAGAAACAGGCTATGGGGAATGTGGAAAAATGGAAACAGCTGACTTGCTAGAAGTGGTGCAATGAAAGGTGATTGTATTTCTGTTTTCTTTTATTATTGTTTTCATGTTGTTTGCACAATAATAATGTGGGAAAAAAAGAGAAAGGGAGCGAGAGAAAATGAAATAGAGAATATGAACACTCGCTTTGGAGTCCAGGAGTCTAAGGCCATCATCCCTTGCTCTACTAGTTACTATGTATTCTGGGTAAGTGGCTTCACCTTTGGCCTCAATTTTTGTTTTCTAGAAGTGGAAATAGGATGGGCGCGGTGGCTCATACCTGTAATCCCAGCACTTTGGGAGGCAGAGGCGGGTGGATCACCTGAGGTCAGAAGTTTGAGACGAGCCTGGTCAACATGGTGAAACCCCATCTCTACTAAAAATACCAAAAAAAAAAAAAAAAAAAAAATTAGCTGGGCGTGGTGGTGGGCACCTGTAATCCCAGTTGCTCGGGAGGCTGAGGCAGAAGAATCGATTGAACCCAGGAAGCAGAGGTTGCGGTGAGCTGGGTTATGCCATGACACTTCAGCCTGGGCAACAAGAGTGAGACTCCGTCTCAAAAAAAAAAAAAAAAAAAAAAAAAAAAAAAAAAAAAAAATTAAAAAAATAGAAGTGGAAATAACACTAACCTTATAGAACTGCTGTGAGGATTACATAAGCAGATATGAAGCAGGTACCCATGATTCTAATTTTCTTTCATCTTCATTGATTTCCTCAAACAATTATGGAGCATCTATTACATAATTGGGAAATAGATGAATTAAGATTGGACCTCATTCTTAAACATCTTGGAATTTAGAGAGGAAAACAAACACATAAATAAATTTTAAAAGTTCATCAGGAAACTTGATAGCCACAAATAGCATGTTGGATAAGCGATCTGCATAGACCAAATACATTCAGGAACTTGTGTTGGGAGCTATTGGTGAAGGAGCCAGACCAAGAAATAAAAACTCATAGGAGATAGAACTTTACATTGGCATATGTTTGTTGCAAAGTGTGCTTTCATGTGTATTATCACATGCAATTCTCAGAGAATGTTACTAAGGAAAGTAGTATTGCCCTACTTTATAAATGCGAAGACTAAATCTTGGAGAGGTCATGAGTGTTCTGGATTTATAAAACCAGCACATGGGGCAGGATGCCTTTCACTCTGCCCTGGTGGCCTCTTCTGAACATTCTTGGTTACATGCCACTAGAAAGGAAGATGGAATAGGTGAAGTACCAGTAAATGAAGAGGAATCTTCTCCAAGTCATGGCTGGTAGAAAGTACTGGGTATGGAACCTAGTCCCCTTAGGGTCCAGTGAGAAAGCATGCCAGATGACGACACTAGGACCCATCCAGCCCTGGGTCATCCAACAAAGATGTAATGCACTCCTTGAGGAAATATCCACGTTCTGTAGATCATGAATGTCTAGCAAACACTTCTCTAGCGATCACACTAAGTAATGAGTTGGGGGTGAGGAAGCGAAACATGCATCATTTATAAAGCACCTACATTATACTCCCGGTTCCCCAATAAGTAGGGTGCTTGAGGCATTATAATGGCTATTTTCAACACTGACACTGAGGTAACACTGGGGACCAGAAAGGTCAAGTGACTAAGGTCACATAGCAAATCTGTAGCAGAGAAGAGAGTGAGGACTCAAATCAGCCCATCTTTTCACTCATCATGAGGATTCTAGATTCTTCCCTATGCAAAAAAGTCATTGTCTCAAGGGCAGAGCAACAAATTGTCAGAGCTCAGAAGTCACACTGCATCAGGAAGCTGTGGGACCCATGTCTGCTATTTAAGCAACACTAAAAACACATCAGCCCACGCCTTAAGGGTGAAGGAGTGGGATACTTAGCTGAATATCTGGTACAGAATAGGGCCTCAGTGGGTACCCCAACAGCCTAATTGATCTTTGGTTTCAATGGAACTGGCCCTCAGCTAAAAGCAAAAGACCTCTTTACCAAATACCTCTTTCTTGAAGGAGAAGATGGCAGATATAGGCACAAGCATTCAGCACAGAAACCCAGGTGGGTCCACCTCTGAAGCTGCTAGGCTTTTGGCACCTGGCCAGCTGGACTGACCACAGTTCTCATTTATCAAGAGCCATAACCAGTCCATTACTTGGCTTCAGTGTCTCCCCAACCCGTTGACCCTGACAGTGAGTTTGTGATCCCAAAGGCTCCTTACCACTGGAGTATCTTCAGAAGTAAATGAAATGGTAAGCTAGTAGACTTCAAAGCCAGGCTGTGCCCAGCACTCTATACTCTGTTCAGTGAAAGCAGAAATGGCCCCAACTCACCCACTGGGGTGAAGTAACTCTTATCACTCTGCAGTGATTCACAATGACCTGCAGAATTGACAATCAAAGTATGTAGACTGCTCAACTGATTCCTCAGGGAACTCTGGCAAAGCTCAGTAAAGATAATCCAGATTCTTGAAGAGATCATCCCAACAAAGATTTCAAAGGTACGGAAGAAAGAGCACAGGCTTTGGGAGACAACAGACCTATGATAAATCCCAGCTTATCTCCAGACCCATGGTAACGCCTGGCTCTGTCTCTTGCAAGACGTTACATCTTCTAAAAGCATCTTCAGAGAGCTAAGCGTCAACTTCTTTGCTAGCTAATGTGAATGTAATTTGCTGTTTTTATGGAGGCCAGAGGGGTTAAGCAGGTGGACAGATTTAGCGGATGACTGGTAATATAAAACTAGGGGGAAGAAGGGATGTCTAAGGTGGGCTGTTGGTTGAAATAAGAATGGGTGAGGTGACAAGAGAGTGTGTGGTCAATAAAAAGAGGGAAAAAAATGAACCACAGGGAAAACTGCATTTACTAAGGTAAGGGGAGAATAAGTCAGAGCTTGAATGAAGTGTGGTGAGAGGGCATAATAAGGAAAAATAAGAGAAAATCTTGTCTTCCAGGAGACATACAGGGAATTGTCTAAGGTTTACCAACTGTTTGATGTTGAAAGAGCAATCATAACACTCAAGACTTATTATGACACCATCAATAAATGTTTCCTACACATGTAGAGGGCAAGGGTAGCAAATAGGGTCCTTTTTCATGAGCAAATTCCAGCTGATTGATAATGTGTATCTAAAGTATCATGTTTGAAAAAATTCTGAGCCCTCATCTGAATGCAGTGGTAAAGAGTTGTTTCAACAGTGGTGTTTGCAGGGTAGTGGGAGAAAGAATGGCAGCCCACAGGCCAAATGTTGTTAATGCCACTCTGACTACCTCCTTTGGGACTGAGACACTCATTCCTCCAGCTGCAGGGACTTCTGCTGTTGGCTGCTGACGGGTATCAGTTAAGTGCCTCTCCAGGAGTGGTCTTCAGCCCAAGAGAGCTGTCACCTGTGGGCAGTCCACAGCTGTTATTACAGTGGGCAACAAGGCCAACTCGCTTTGACTCAATGTGAGACATCTGAAGACCGTCCCAGCTCGAGTTCCCTGTGGAATCAGCTGACATTTTTGCTGTGATTGCCTTGCAGCTCAACTCTTCCCTTTCTTCCCTTACTCCCTTACAGGTGCTGATCCTAAGAGCATGCTCCAGTAAACTTTCTGCATGCAAATCTCTGTCCCAGAGTCTGATTCTGGGGAATTCAACCTAATACATCAAGTATTTGCCGTTCCTGCACAAACTATACCTCTCTCTGCTTAGCTAATAGTTTGTCATCTGTGTTTACTTACTCCTCAACAAAGGAAGACTCGACGTTAACCAAGGGGAATAATCTGTAATCCATTAGCTTTCTCTTTTTTCCTTGGTGGCAAGGTAACTCAAAGATAAGTTATCGATTCTTTCTTCTCTTTTGCCTAGGTTAGAGGTAAGTTTCTACATGTTTTCTTTTTTTTTTTTTTTAAGTAGAGATGGGGTTTTGCCATGTTGGCCAGGCAGGTCTTGAACTCCTGACCTCAAGTGACCCACCCGACTCAGCCTCTCACAGTGTTGGGATTACAGGCGTAAGCCACTGCTTCTGGCAGTTTCTACTTTAGTTAGACTTGGAGGCTCTCTAATCTATAAGTGATGGGTTGGCTCTATTCCTCTCATTCTCAGTCAGTTCTCCCAGCCTCCAACTCTAGAAGAGATAGCATGTATCCATGACTCACTTTTTAAAATCATTATAGATCAAAGGTATCAGTAGGAGGATGAACAATATGTGCTAATAACTCTCATTGGCATCATGCTTCCAATTTATATGTATGTAATATTTTATAAACATAGCAACTCTTTAAGGTTATTGTTATTTCTTTTGAGCAAAAGGAACAGGAAGGCTAAATGATTTCCCAAGTCACCTAGAAGACTTATTGCAGAACCTAGACTAGAATCTGGGTTTTTTGGCATCCAATCAATCCAGTCACAGGCAGAAAGTGTCTACCTCTGCTGCTTTCTTAGAAATCAGTGTGTGATTTCTAGAAAACAATGCAAGTGGCTCGGGAACTCCCCTCACCATCCCTCCCTTTGTACCATTGCAGTATCCAGGATCTCGGTGGTGATCACATCCTGGAACAAGCACTGATGAGCATCCTGTAATCCAGAAGATGATTTAACAGTCCAGTGCTAGAATCCCTTATACCATCACAACAAATGACTGTCTTGTTCCTGTTTGGACCATTTTATTGATGGGAAACTTATTATTCAGAAAGTGGCTTATTCTGTGTTCCCTCATCTGTACAACTGGAATTACACCAAACTGGGAAAGGTATGACATTTAAATGAGAGAATGAATGCAAAGCACATAGTAGGTACTCATAAGGAATCCTCCCAGAAAAGCTGGCACATCTTGCTCATTTAGAGCTGTTTGTTTGTAAAGCCATAGCTGAGTGAATCTGGGAGCCAGGTCCACAGGCAGGCAATGAAGCATGCTATCTGCCTGCTAAAGAGACATGCCAGGGGCTGGGATGGAAAAGACAAACTCCAGCTTTCAGATCTGCCACTGCAAGAAAACCAGGGATTTTGCTGTGGTGTCGCTGGGTGGGTGGTGATGGTGGGGGTTGGGGGGAGCAAGTGGGCAGTAAACAAATAGCCAAATCCCACATGGCCATGTGGATTGGTGATATCCAGGTGACTCTGTGACCCTAGGATGGATGGGGAAGCACAGAAAACAGTTCTCAAAGACAACAAAACTGCTTTAGTTCTGTGTAGCGGTGGCTTGAAAGTTGATCACTGGTATGATATGCCTAAGTTAGGATGCAGCTGGCATGGAACAGCACGGGTTTCCTCTGTCCAAAGAAGATTTGCAAACAAGAGTACAGTTCAAAATATTTAATAACTGATGTGGTACAGGCACACTGCCAATGAGAATGGACATTGGCTACAATCAAACAGCATGGTCATGGGGGGTGTGTCAGCCAAACATCCACCCCGGAAACAAGGAAGCCCACCCTGCAAACAGTGAGAAGAGGATCTGCAGGGTGGGGGCCTAGAAGTCAGTAGAAAATCTGCCTGTCTCCTATGGAAATCCCAGAGAGGATTTCATTAAACTCTCAGGGCTCTGGAGAGCAAGATTTAAAAGCCATTGCTGGGGCAGGGTAGGGGGAAGTACGTGCCTTCAGTGTCCAGCTTCCAGGTCCAGTATTGTTACTCAAGTGTACAGGGCCAGCCTCCAAAAGGTCAAAGCCCTGGTTCCACCCAAAGACAAGTCCATGAAGGCTCTGACAGGTCTTGTTCTGTTAATTAGCATACCTCTCCCTCTGCCAATGAGTGTTCATATGTAGTCTCCCCAAGCACTTGTTCCTGTTCTACCTTTTATAGATGAGGGCACTAGCACTTCTCACTGCAATCCCAGGACTTAGAACATAGCCTTAATTCGTGCAAATTGAGCTCTGGTGCTGGCAGGAGTCAGGGATCAGAATCCTAGTCCTGCCCAGGTTGTCCAGAGCCACTCCAAGCCCCTCTCTTTCCCAGCTCAAATGTGTCTCCTGGCTGCTGGGCTTTCACTAAGAGCACATGTTCCTGCTACCTTCTGAATGAAGTCACAAGGGGTCAATTAGCTTGCAGCAATGAAGCCAGCATACTGTTTCTTCCGCTTGCATAAGATGAAGCTCCACATGATGAAACAAGTCACTGGTCCATGAGGTCTTGGGGGAAGGCACTAGAAGCAAAAGCCCTCCCTTGAGAGCAATGCACCAAGACCTCCCCCTTCTCCTGTCCTTGACCACCACTGAGCATGCTGTAGTGGACTTGCCAAACCCAAGAAATACTCCCAGTAAATGCCAATGAAACATTTCCCCACTGTTCTCCATAGAGCTTAAAAGATTGTACCTCTCGAGGCTGATTTTGCCCCTACCTGTGTCTTACAAATTGGATTTGTTCCCCAGTAAGTCACCTTCTTCTTGCTAATTCTATTAGTGGCTTTTCATGCTGTCTTTCATACATGACTACAGCTTCCCAGCCTTCACCAGCTTTGTCTCTTCTAAATGGAAACCTCACATAGCCCTGCATTAGAAGGCACTGGATTTGAATGACAGCTTCCCAGTAATTCTCAGAAGGAGCCTATGGGCATCGGCTGTGGCTAGGGCACATGCAGGAACACCTGCAGGAGGCCAATACATCTGGGTGAGACATTAAGCACCAAGCTTTCATGTCAGTCAAGCTGGGTCCCATTCTCAGCTCAGCCACTTACCAGCTATGTAACATGGGAAAGTTATTCAAAACTCTTTGAGGTCTTTTATTTAGTGTAAACTGGTTTTAATAATAGTATCTATCTTATAGGGTTGCTTTGAGAAATGAGCAAAGTCATATACATAAGGCACTTAACACTATGCCTAGGAAACAGCCATTTAGCCATTGTCAATATTGTTATTCATTCATTTATCAATCAGTTGCTATAAATTCTGTACCCTGTTAAGGGCTGAGACTCCCGATTTCTGCCCTCAGAAACCTCACAGTCTGATGGGAAAGGACCACAGGAGAACCAGCAGTTAGGATTCAGGATGGTAAGTACTTTATTAATAACCACTTTTTCAAACGCTATCACTAATGGGTGACAACCATTTTTTGCTAGTCCCCATGTGCTACATGCTTATGTAAGTCAAGTGCATAAGCTTTCTAGTCTAAATACGTGAGTTCAAATCCCAGCATTACCACTGAATAATTATGAAATCTTGGGCACATCAATTAACTTATTTGAAACTTATTTATTTCATCTTATAAATAGGTATAGAAGTTAGAAAAAATAGGATGGGCATGGTAGCTCACACTTGGCAACACAGTAAAACCCCATCTCTACTAAAAATAAAACAATTAGCCAGGCATGGTGGTATGTGCCTGTGGTCCTAGCTACTCGGGAGGCTGAGGCAGGAAGATCACTTGAGCCCAGACGTTTGAGGCTGCAGTGAGCTGTGATCACATTATTGCACTCCAGCCTGGGTGACAGAGTAAAACACTGTCTCTTAAAAAAAAAAAAAAAAAGAAGTTAGGAAAAAAATATATGTAAGATGTCACTAGAGTGTCTTGTATATGGTAGGTGCTTCATAAATGTCTATTGGCTAGAGTTGAAGTGCAGTGACTAAGGGGTGTTTGGAAAATGCATGCGAGATGGCTATTGTTCCCCACCCCTAGAAAGTCTGTCTGGGTGGCTTTGAAGGCCCAGGCAACATGTCCACCCAGGCTGTGAGACAGAATTGGGATGCTCAGTGGCTTACCTGGTTTGGACCCTGCTCTGAGCCAATGACTGCAGTCACAGGGACCAGAGGCTGGCACACCAATGGGGTTGCTGGCAAGACAGGCAGAAGGTTCTAAATAGGGCAGAACCTCCAGGACCAAGGTAGATAATGGGCATGGGTGTGTAGGCAGAAAGAGGTTCTGAGCTCTCCCAGGCATCCCTAGTTTTGTATACCCCAGCCTCACATCATTGCCAGGATGGCTTATGCTTGCTCCAGGTCAGGCCTTCAGGGGCTGACAGTAGGTAAGTCACATCATATTTGTCTCTTTGTCCCAGAGAGAGCAATCCTAGTCCTGCCTTTAATGCATGGCTAATGAAATAATCAAATACAAAAGAACCTTGCAAAATATAAAGCACTACAAAAATAAGGCATTATCATTACTGACATCATGACTACTACTACTGCTGCTATAATTACAACTACTAATGACCACTATGATTTATCAGTCTCTATGTGTCAGTTATACTTTAAGATAATCACAAATCATCCCTATAGCCAATTTAGATAAATGATGAAGAAACTGAGGCTGAAAGAAACAAGGCTACTACTAGCCCCATTATTGACTTTACATGAATTTGAAAAAAAATGTCTCTTCTTCTGGACAGATGTAGCCCCTCTGGGACACACGGCTTGGGAGGTGGAATGCAGGCTGGCTTTTAGCCCCCAATAGCCCTTGAATAAGCAGGCTTGTGCAGGACACACCCCTATCATCGGTTTTCTGCAGTCTCACAGAGAAGGTGAGTGGGCTGGTTCAGTAAGAAGCTAAGTTGGGGGCCAGGCGTGGTGGCTGATGCCTGTAATCTCAGCACTTTGGGAGGACGAGGTGGGTGGATCATCTGAGGTCAGGAGTTCGAGAAAAGCCTGGCCAACATGGTGAAACCCTGTCTCTACTAAAAATACAAAAATTAGCTGGGGGTGGTGGCGGGTGCATGTAATCCCAGCTACTTGGGAGGCTGAGGCAGGAGAATCACTTGAACCTGGGAGGTAGAGGTTGCAATGAGCCCAGAACCCGCCGCTACACTCCAGCCTGGGTGACAAGAGTGAAACTCCGTCTCAAAAAGAAAAAAAAAAAAGAAGCTAAGTCAAGACATAAATGCAGGCGTGTTCCATTACATAAAGCATGGGTACCCCAGGTGCGCAATCGCTGCCTGGAGCCAGCATCTTCTACGTAGACCACAAACACTGACTGGCCCTCTAGACATTCAGCCCTGTGCTGCTACTGTGGGATGCACAAGGATGACACAGATAGGAGCTCATACTCCAGGGAGCGCATTGCCTCTGAGAAGGAGCAGAGGTACTCCTGCTCAGAATACACCAGCTCCAGAACTGAGACAGTGCCCAGAGAGGAACAAAACCGAACAAACCCAGTCCTGTTATGCGAATGAAGATTCTTGTAGCAGGGCTTGATAAGCCTGTTGCTAAGCCTACCTTGCTTCCTGTCACTGAGCACCTGGCTCTTGGCTCAGGAAAGATAATCACTCTGGGAACCAGCTCTCCTCAGGAGACCTGGCAGAATGCTCGCAGTCCAGGGCAAAACCTGCCTTTCAACAGAGCTTCACCTCCTCCCATGTCAGACAAGGGGAAACTCAACCCATAAGGGAAAGGGTTTGCACACACACACAGCTCTGCTGAGAGCCTGCAGTAGTAAGTGACCGCCCCGAGAAAGGAAGGAGCCCCAGCTCTCCCAGCTCAGAGTGCTTCCTGAACAAAGACCCTACGTGTCCTGCCGTGACAACTCGAGACACGGGACACTCAGGTTCCAGGAGCACCTGCAGCTATCATCTGTCAGTCCCGACACCAGCACTGTGCTGAGGTTCAAGCAAAGAGATCAGACAAGCACTGGGGTGGGAGTGGGGGCTGCAGAGGGCAGGTGAGGGGGAAAAGGCTTTGGAGAGACCAATATGAATAGCAGGCATTTTTGTCTGACCCCAAAGAAGAGGGCAAGGGAGAGCTGTGATCTGAGCCAAGATGAAAGAGTGATTGGCCTCCTGTACTAATCAAAGAGTTTAATGAGGCTTATTAAAAGCCCATTTCTAGGTGTTGTTGAAAAATTACACGTGTGTGTGTGTGTGTGTGTGTGTGTGTTTTAATAAGAACTGCCTTCTAGGGATTAAACACACACATACTCCCCAAAAATCCCATATCCCACACATTCAGTCACATTCCCACAAAACCTGCGTATCATGTACATTACAGCATTCTGGGTGCATCTACATCAACCATGGTCACAATTCACAACATCCACATGTATTGTAAGACATAAAAGCCAGATCACTGAGGTCATTCATGCACCTTTTGAAATTACAGATGTTGAGGAACTCTAGAGCTTCATCCTCAAGGAGTTGTCATCCACATAAACAAACAGCATAGCCTCTAATCCACAGCATTCTCTGTGTCTTGCCTAAGGCAAGACAACTCAGCAAAAGCAGAAGCTACCAGGCTTGCTTTAGCAGTCCAGGATCACTAAGCTTTGGTAAAAAAGCAGCAGTTTTACAGCAAGGTCACTGCACAAGGAGGGGCTGGGGGGCTGTGTCACTCCTTCCACCCACGGTGGATTCTCTCTGATATGCTAAATCCCAGCCACTTGGTAGAGCCAGTCCCGGGGCCTGCAGCAGGTTTCCCTTGGTTCTCAGCTTACTGCAAGCTCACAGCTGCCTTCACTCTCAGGCAGAGAAAACGTTGCTTTCTGGAACAATCAGCTAGATGCAGAAAAGAATCCCTTGCAGAAAATTATCCCACCACCAGAGTGGTGCTGATCTCCCCAACATGATACTCACTGCCAAGGGGTAGAATGCAACAATGACCATTCAGACGCTACAATTACCAGGTGGAACAGTCTGCTGTTATTAGAAACAAATGTTTTGGAATTAGCAAATCTGGGTTTCAAGCCTAGCTCTCATTCCTTACTCAAGGTATGCCTTTGGTCCACTCTTTCAGCCATCGTTTTCTCCTTTGCAAAATGGCAGTAACGACTTCCTTCTACCTTATAGAGTTGTGGGAAAGATCACAAAGTACCCTTCAGACTATATACCCCAAAGCAGATGCTAGAAATTCTCATAATGAGACAATAATGGGAAAATGGAGGAACTCATTGATTGGGTTGTGAACTCCTCAAGGGCCTATGTTGTATTTATCTTGTTCTCAGTGCCCAGTGCTGAGGCTGGGACTAAATACCCTGGGGAAAAACAGTGTGAAAGCAAGCAAGCAGAATGAGTGAATCCATGAGTTAAGTGGCTTGCCTAAGGTCACAGAGCAGGTCATTGCAGGACTTGAGCCCAGAAGTCTTGACCACACTAGTCCAGAGCTCTCTACTCTGGATGTATCAAACAGTTGGGTCTATTGAAGGGAGAGTGTCACAACAACTGCAGCATGGACCAGTTTTCAGTAAGCCCCACTGTTCCCAGAGAAAGACCCAATGTTGGCCAGGTATGGCCTAAAAGGACTTCACAGACTCACTTGTTAAACATGTCAACTCCACACTGGGAACAAACAGAAGCCACAAGTGCAAGTAATACTCAATTGCCTCAAACCGGCTCATCTTATTTAATGACTTGTGCAATACTGACTTGAATTGCACAAAACAGAAAAGTCACAAGCCTGGGACAATCGATCTGGCAGGGGTTAGGTCTTGCAGACTGGAAGCATATCGTGTTTTGGGTTCACTTTCAGCATCATTACTTACCTACTGACCAAGGGTCCGAGAGATCACTAGCCCTCTCTGATTCTCAGTTTGTCCATCTGCAAAACAAGAAGACAAACACAATTAATTCCTTGAGATCGCTGGACTAAAATGCATCATAGGTTTTATGCCTAGAATTGGTTACCAACTACCTATGATTCCGGGTAACTGGAAAAACTGAGTGGTCAGGCGCTGCAAAATAACTAAAACATGAAATGCAATAATAAATTAAGCATGATAACGAATAGTTATGTGTCAAGCAGGACGCTCGGTGATGGTGCCCAACTCTCGGTGTAGAAAATTCAGCCTTCCAGTCATTTGGGCACTTTTTACTTTTCATAGATGTCAAAATATAAAAGACCATTAAAAATACCAGGAGAAATAAAGCAAAGAAAAGGGCCACAATCTCGACACATTCACTTCCAACAATTTGGGCTTTTTTTTTTTTTTTTTCCTTCTATACATAGAGTTTACCATTTTTCAGAGCAGAGATTATCAAGATATACTATATTAAAAAGCACCATGCCAATCATGATTTTCCTCTCTTGCCACCTGTGTTAGGCCATGACCGTTGACCATTGCCCTTATTAACTCATTTTCCTTCCCATTCTTTTCATCCGTCTCCCCAAGGCCTTTCCAGGAGTGTGGTCAGGTCTCTGGCAGGCACTGTCCACACCTGAGCCCAGAACAGTGAGAAGCAAGCAATCTGTTGGAGTCCTCGGACTGGCCTTTCCCTAGTCTAGGTTCAGTGGCCTCATCTGAAAAATAGGGAATCTGGACTGGCTGGTCACAGATACCCTTTTTAACTTGAAAAAGCAAGGCTAAGGAAAAGAGAAGGAAACTCATATATTTGAGTCCCTACTATGTGATAGCTATTGAGCTAATAATACCTACAGATATGATTTCATGATCCTTATAACCACCCTGGGAGATTTTATAGGCAAAAAACCTGCAGCTCAGCAAGGCTCAGCAAGCCGTCTAAGGCCTAATGCCATAATTTTGGTACCCCATTCATATTTTTGCCATATCCATGTGTCACCTCTACTATCATTTACTAATTTTCCCAAATCAATTCATATTTTTTCTTAACCATATTTTTAAATAATTTTCAAAAAATATTTCTGCAGCTCTGTTTCTGCCCTTTCTCTCCTATGAACAGCAACCTCGCGACTAAGACAGGTTCTGTAATTACAAAATGGTTGCTAACAATATGAAGGAATTTGTCATTGAAACCATTGGAACAATAGGAAGTCATAGGTGTGAGGTGCTGTGTGTATATATATATATATATATATACACATATATATACACACACACATATACACACACACACATACACACACACAATTTATTAAAATAAATTTTGGAGTTGGAAACGCTCATCCATGTACTATGCCAACTCCCAGTGGTGCCCCTACTACACTTTGGGGAGCTGGTCTGAAGTCCTTCAATGCACTGTGACTTGAGAACTGAAGTCTTTCATCTTTCAAAGCTGAAATCGTAAAAACGCCTAATACTTAGTCTATGTCAAGAAAGTCACCAGGGTCACACAGCTAGTAACTGAAGGAGCCGGGACCAGGCCTCTGCTTGCCTGCTTCTAACCCAACCCAGTGCCCCAGGAGCGCACTCAGCTTCCGTCCCCCTCCTCAGACCCCAGATATGCAATTCTGTGCCATATGGCCACCAATTAAGTTGTTTTCAAATCCAGGCAGGGTCATCCTGTTTTGTTATGTTGTCCTCAGCTTTTCCATAAAGTGACTAGATTATATCGATACTTATTTACATTCCCAAAAGGGCGCTTTAGTACAAAGCTGCATCATTTCTAAAACCATGTTTTGAAAATATGAACTGAAAGTGATTCTTTCTTCAATGATCCAAAATAGTAACTGAGGAAATAGAAAAGGCTGATAACCTAATACCCAGGAATGCCATTGCCACTTCAAATGAGTATAAAATCCCAAGCCGGCGAGGGGAAGTGGGAGAAAGTAACAAAGTGACTGTACTGGACACTGATCGAAGCTGTTGTCTAGTGTTTTTTTAAAGCTCTAAGCTTCCATTTCCTGTCATCTGGTTTTAAATTAATTGGCATGAATTTTTTATGACCAGAGAGCAAACAGGTTGAACGTCCCACAGAACTGGGTTGGGCTTGCTTTCTGCTGAGCTGCCCATTTCTGCACTGAATATGAGCTACAAACTGTGCAGAAACAGGAACACAAACAGATCCCCCTATTCATTCTCTGTCCAATGACACCTCTTCCAGGAAGCCTTCTCCCACCAACCAGAGTCAGAATTAGTCCCCCCTCCTCTGGCTTCCCTCACAGCAATGCTTATTACAGACTCTGTTACACTGCAGTCACGCATTGTTTTCTTTTTTTAAAAAAGTATTTTCTTTCTGACTATTTACTAAATACAATAAAAACTCAACACCGTCAATATGATTTTAGATATAATTCCTTTTAAGCCTTTTTGTATGAATACTTACACACACAGACATCCACACAA